>NW_020897691.1:3006571-3222217 GCF_003984885.1 Neopelma chrysocephalum | reverse complement strand
GCACCCCCAAACTAAGAATGCCAAGTGAAGTGTTTCTAAAGTTCTCTTCAGAGAAGCCTCATGAAATTAGTACATAAGCTCAAATTGAAGTTTCACTACTGAAGTGAAGCTCTTGGAATTTTTTTCTGATTTGACAACATAACCAAAATCCCTAATACTTGAACAGACACTGAAATCCCTGTTCTCTTTTAGAAAATGGGAAAATGTAAAGAATTATATATATTCTTGTTTTACATATATATGAGTATTTTATGATAATTTGTATACCCTATTTATTCCTGCTTTAAAATTTATATACCAGTAAAGTTGAAGAAAGAACTTTCTTTAATGCAAATGGTATTTCTTTACTGAAATCATTCTTCACTGTCTGATATGACAAAAATTGCTAATGATATACACCATTACTCTAATTTTGCCTGACTGAAATCCTCAGGTTTAGTGTTCAGATGTTCCTAGGATTCTGAACATTTTATAACCTAACAACGTTTTGAGTATGGTAAAGCTGATAATTATTCAACATGAGGCTGACAGTTTCATTTTGGGCCTGGTTTTAACTTTCCTTACTGATGACATATCATTAACTGATGAGGAAAAAACTACTGTCACAACAACTATGATGTGCTTAAACTGCATGTGTTCTACACTTTGATAAACCAGCTAGACAAATTAATATAAAGTTAGAAAGAATAGAATAGAAAATCTTAGAGGTTTTTGCTGGTCACATAAAAACTCCCCAAGTACTAGCAGCAGTTTAATTAGTGAGATGGTTAGATCCACAGACCCACAGACCTACATTCATGGCTGTGTGGTTTTGAATACTGTCCTCTGCCCCATGTTTGGGCTTTCCTCCTCTGTCTCTCAGGATTCCACACCAAGGTTTAGATAATGGAGGAGGGGGAGAATACACAGTTCTGGTGGAACTGTAAGGGTGTTTCGGCATTTCACAGGTCTAAGAGCATGTAGAAAACACACCATATCTTGGAAGAACACTTTTTTACTCCACTATCCCTCACCAATCTAGGGTTTATCATGGCATCTACTATTGTGTTTTGCTAGTGTTTTAAAAACTCTTTCCAAGAAAAGGTTTTTACTTCGCTCGATCCTCTGGAATGTATACTGTATTTGAATGTGTGTGTTGCTCATGATGATAAAGATGATTCCTTTTTCAGTTTCATTCTTAGATTTTTGCCTTCACCCTTTTAAATGCAAAAAGTACATTTTTAACCTCCTTATTCAGTACAAGTTTAACTCGTATAATCCTTTCATGTTAATTCTCACTCTCCTGTCTTCTGAGCACTTGAAATAACCTGTGACAGCTCTCTATTTTGTCTTCACCTTGTGCTAAGAATGACACAAGCTATAGGGAGTAGAAATGTTGCATCCCACCTTTATCTTATGATAGCTCTCTACAGAAGATCATGTTGACCTTTTTTGTGTACTTATCACAAGCTCATATAGCTTTATACTGCCAGCCTACATTGGTCATGGATCATGTCATGGCAGAAATGGAGATATCCACAAGGCTCTATATGGTTTTAAAGACGACAGTGATAGAAACACTATTTGACAATGTTAAATTTTAAGCCAGCCTGTTTTGAATTTCTTGGTATGGACGAAGCTTTATTATTCCATTGTTATTCCTTTAGTACTGTAGTTTTGACTTTTAGAGCAAGTAATTTCTGATTATTGCATGTCTATACATCTTGCCTGAGGAATATTCCAGTTCTGTATTGCTTCCATGGGAATGACTTGTACCATATTTATTTATAGAAAAAAAAATACCATAGGAAAGCCAAATGCCCTTTTTCCCTTGACTTTTCTGTTACAGCTTTGAAAAGAGTTTATTACTTATTAGGAATGATTAATAATCAACAGTCATTAAGACAAAGAAATATGTCTCGGTGAATGAATTATGCCCACAGTACAAGACAATAGCTAGTTTCCCATGAGAGGTCCAGAAATACAATTAGTGTTGTGTTTCTGTCTTACTCCATAATAAATGCATCTGTGACCTACTAGTTTGCTACATAGAGCCAGATTCAAGTGCGAGATTTTGCTGCATTTAGGAGTAGCAGCACCAAAAATCCCCCTCTCAGATGCTGCTCAGCTCTGTCAGGGCCTAGATTTGAAGGCTATGAGAACTGGGTTCTTTTTTATGTGCCCTCCCTGTTTGCTATAGTTGAGATAACACTGGAAACCTTGGCACACATTTCACATTTGGAATAGTTGGGCTTTCAAAAATAGGTATTCTCCAGGCAGGCTAGTCCTATACTTATTTTAAGAGTATGTCTAAAACATAAGTTTGGGATCGGGAAAAAAAAATTGCATTGTTCACTACCACTCACATCTGTGAGATAGTGGTCAGAAAAGTCTTTGAGACAGATATAGACTTTGGTATCTATCACCTCCTAGGAGGGTGTATGAATCAGCAGACTGTTAAGGGTATTTTCCTTTTGTTGAAACAGTTTTGTTGCAGCAAGGATTATTTGCACCGCCTGGAAACAGAAACTCTACTAAAGTGAAATCTCTTTCCTGTTATGGTTCCACTTTAAAGAGGATATGTGCTTTAGCTTTATAAATTAAAAAAAAAAATCTGATTCAGAAAAAAAAATCTTTTTTCTTCCTATTATGCAGACTGTTACTGTTAACAATTCAGAAAACACTAAGTGGACCTGAAACTATTAGTGTTTGTGCTAAGGGTAAACCATGATGCAGCTTCTAAATTTTAGTATTATTAACAACCATTTTTCTTATATACATCTTTCCTCCCCTAAGCTGAATGTGAATCATTGCTGTTTTTCAGTAGAGAAGTCCTTTCCACATTATTATCTAAACATTGACAAGACCTTTGAAAAAACAGGGTCATGCCCTTCTATTCACAGAGAGTTGAGCTCCCTTAAGGTGATGAGCAAAAACACTGCATTGGGCATCACCTGTGCCAATAGGTACTTCACTAATGAGTTCAATATTTTGTATTAAATTTATCACCTCTGAAATTAAAGCAAATAAACCACAACAATAATTTGTTCTTCAGAGCAGTCACCAGATCTTGTTTTCATAGTAAAAGCTGCACTGTCAGTATGACAAATCATGGATTTGTCACTCCCTCTGAGGTAGCTGAAAATGAATTTTCTTTCACGAGATCATATATTTCCTTGTTAAATTTAACCATTTTTCTTTGCTAGAAATAGGTTTTTGATAGGGATAAGATGGAAGGAAGAGGAAGGGTTCTGTTTGTTTTCTTAGTAGTTTTTATTAGGTTCATTATTGAAGATTTATTTAAAGTCTACATCCTGTCAGAAACCCTCAGGGAAGAATAGGATGAGATCAGGATCAGAAAATGTCACTGGCTGCTAAAGAGAAATGTGATACTATCCACTGAAGAGCAAGATGAAGAGAAAAAGTTACGCTGACCTGTTTTGTCTGCTGTTGAAGCCACACTTGATTCTCATTTTCAATGGAAAAAGCTCAAGTGCAGAAAGATACAAATTATCTGCACAAACACTGTTTTGGGGAAAGTATCTTAATAACTCTGCATACAGGGAGATGAAGATGCTGTTTTATCACTATAGTGGTAAAGAGTACTGATATCACTTTAACTAAAAATCCAAGCATATACTTTATTTCTTGACCCAAAATTAAAAAAAAAAAGAGGGTTCATTTTTATTTGGACTCTCAAAAAATTAATTTAGTGTGTGTAAAAAAACCTTCAGAGAGCATCCTGGAGACTTAAGGTCTTGGTGTTTGCAGAAGAGCAGCATAATTTTTCACTTTATAAGCAGACATGTCAGAACCTTTGTTACATTATCCAATCTTGAGCCAAGTATTCTTTGAACTGAATAGTGAATTTGCCATTCCTTAATTTGCAGATACTCTTCCATCAGGTGTGCTTCAGTCTCAGTGTGAGAAAAAGAGCAAAAAAACAAGCCCTGTTTTTAGGTGGGAAGATAGCTTGGTTTCTCTGACTTTATTTCTTGCTAACTGAATCTGACAGTATCAAGAGCAATTAAGGTTCTAATATATAGCCTCAGACACCAGAGATTTAATGTAGACTAGGGTCACTTTTCATACAGGTCAACAAACAGCAATTGACTCAAAGCTGTAAATCTTACTGAGAGAGTGATTTAAATTGGTGACCTGATGTGGAGCAGTCCATATTCCTGAGATCTGAAAGGCAGAAGTCACAAGGAAATTGACATTATGGAATTTTTATGACCCCTTCATTACTTACTCAGGGGTTATGAAACCATTACAAAGGAATGGCAACATTATGAGTGATAGAAATAATGACAACAATAGTGACTGGAATAATTGCATTGAGGTTTATTATCATCAGGGACAGAATGAAGGAAAAATAAGGGGAATAGAACAGGAAATGAAATAGGTAAGAAGGCAAAAGAAAAATACAAACATGAGCATTTTATATGGTTGTGAGGAAGGACAGAAAAAGATTAATTACTTTTTATAGGGGACAACAAATATTATTTCTCATTTTTTTCTTATAATTCTAGCTGCTACCTCTCTGACTTCTGTGTATTCTATGACTATTTGTAGGTAAGCTCAGGAAATGTGGATTAGATGAACAGACAGTGAGTGGATCAAGAGCTGACTGAATGACAGAGGTCATGATTAGCAGAGTAGAATCCAGCTGGAGATTTGTAGTCAGTGGTGTTCCCCAGGGATCAATACTGGATCTAGCCTTATTCGACTTGTTTATCAATGATCTGGACAAAGGAATAGAATGTACCCTCAGAAAGTGTCCTGATGAAACAAAACGGGGGGATACATCTAAAGTCTGTGCTGTCATTCAGTGAGCCCTTGACAGGCTGGAAAATTGGGCAGAGAGAAACCTAATGAGTTTCAACAAAAGCAAGTGTAGGGTTCTGCACCTGGGGAGGAATAATCCCAAGTACCAGTACAGATTTGGGGCTGACCTACTATAGAGCAGCTCTGCTGAGAAGGGCCTGAGAGTATTGGTGGATGATAAGTTGACCATGAGCTGACAGTGTCTCCTTGTAACCAGGAGAGCCAAAGGTAGCCTGGGGTGCATCAGGAAGAGTGTGGCAACAGGCCAAGGCTTGTGATCCTCCCTCTCACTATATGGCCATAGTGAGGCCACATCTGGAGAACTGTGTCCGGATTTGGGCTCCTCATTATAAGAAAGACAAGGAGCTACTGGAGAGGGTCCAAGAGAGGGCACAAAGATAATTAGGGATCCGCAGTATTTCTCGTGTGAGGAGAGACTGTGGGACCTGGGTGTGTTAGTCTAGAGAAGGAAGACTGAGGGGCGATCTCAGTAATGCATATAAATATGTCAAAGTTGGGTGCCAAGAGGATTGCTAGATTATTTTCAGTGGTGCCCAGCAACAGGATGAGAAGCAATGGCCATAAACTAAAACACAAGAAGTTCCACCTCAACATGAGGTAGAACTTCTTTACATGGAGGGTGGGAGAGCACTGAAACAGGCTGCCTGTGGAGGTCATGGAGTCTCCCTCTCTGAAGACATTCAAAATCCACCTGGACACATTCCTGTGTAACCTGCTTTGCCTTGGCAGTGGGATTGCATAATCTTCAGAGGTCCCTTCCAACCCTAATGATTCTGTGATTCTGTGATTCCATTGCATGCTGGTTTTTCTACTACCTTTGCCTTTTTGCTACTCCATTATTTGTAAATGAATGAAATGCCCCTAGTGCATGAACCAGTTTTGCCTATAACACCACCCAAAAGAAATGTGCAAGGCAACAAATTAAAATCAAACTAACTTAAGCACTGACTCTGCTCTGCTCATTTTTTGTTGGCTTTGCGATTATGAAACATCATTCATTCTGTAGAGGAGAAAAAGGGTTAGAATAATATGGGCAATATGCAGAATAACAAATTCTTGTGAAACCTGTGACATCACTGAAATAACAATGAATACAATTGTGCAAGTAATATTTTGATGGAAGTAGGTGCAGTTAAATTATCCACTGAAGATTAATAAGAATGAATCATCAGAATGTTCTAATTCTGCCACAAGAGTAAAAGGGTAAGATAAATATTTTAAAGATATTAGGTATTTTAAATAATTAGTAGTCATTAAAGGAGTTATTAAATAGTCAAGTTTGTTTTAAAGGTCTTGCCTAGATCTGCAGTTCTGTTTGAGCAAAAATGTTTAGGAAAAAAAAGCCTCAAACTCCTAAATACCTCACAATTATTTTCATATACAATTTTATTTATTCACAATAAAACATAGGGAAGGTTTAAAAAACAAAACAACAAAAACACTTCCCTCCAAAAAAAATCCAAAACAAAACAACAAAAAAACCCTAAAACCAAACAAGAAAACCCCAAACCTCAACCAGTGCATAGCTATGGTTGGGGCAGAAAAACAAAGATCTGCATTTCTTTAGGTCTGCATCCGAAACCCAGAAAACAGCTAAATATATTTTGCTGCTACAGACAGGGCATTTCAAGGTATATGAAAGTTTCCAGAGATTGAAGGATCCCAGAAGTATATGAATGCACTATCACTTTGAACATAAGTACAATATTTTGTGACATTACCTCAGAATGTTGTCTTCACAGAAGAGCTTATGGACCAACATGTATAAATGTTCCTTAGCCACTGCCAGGCAATGGAACTGCCTTAATACTGGAGGAGGTTAAGGGACCTCATATAAATGTCCCACTGCTTCTTCTGTGAAGATAAAAATCTCATAAGATTTTCTTCATTAAACATGTCATAAGAGAGATTCTGCAATTGTTACTCATGCTGAGTAATATATTATCCCGTAAACAGCAATAGTTGTATGGGAATGTCTTTCAGTAAATCATCCAAAATTAAGTCAAAGCTCCACATGGTGTCCAGGAATGGCTTAGGGGAATAAGATCATTACCCGCAAGTATATTGGTGAAAAAAAGCAACTTGAACTCAGAAATCTCCTGCTTGCCTAATATGAGTGCTAGTATAAATCAGATCAGTGAGATATTAAATGTTTGAGATGGAGGTGATGTGGGTCAGTGAGGTAGCCTGCTGCATTCACAACTGTAAATGTAGAACTACCTTGTAGCTTCATTCAGCATTTCACTTTTATACAGGACAAAAAAAAAAATACATAGAATTAGAAAATTCACAAAAAGAACTCTGAAAAATTAACATAGTTTTGCTTATGGCTGCTAGAATTTTTAGACAAAAATTATGTGCATTGGCAAGGCAGGATATTATGCTTAAAATTACTTTTTAGACCATTTTGATTTGAAATAAGTCTATCAGTTAGTGAACAATATACTTCGTTAAGAAAAATTTGCCATTGCCATAAAAATCCAGGTGCACTATGTTGATTGAGTATTAATGACAATAACACATGCTTTTGAACAAATGCCTTTATTTGACCTCTGTCTGGTGAAATTGCACCACTGGTAGGAGAGCTTTCCTCTGTACTCTAAGAAGACATCCACTAACCATGTGGGAAGAGGGCATGTCCAAGCTCATATTTAGTGTTTTGTACAGAACAAAGGTTTTAATTGGAACCATATTATCTCAGGTCAGCATAGCACTCACTTGAAGCTTGGTAAAGTGCAACTCCTATGCTAGATTCAAATAGGGGTTATTGATTTTTAGTTTCAAACCAAGACCTGGAGTTTAAAATCTGTATGTGCAAATCCAAAATTCAATGCTAGCATATAATTCAGCAAGGTATAAAAAGCCAAGTGTGTAACATATATTTCTCAGCTCATGTAGACAGTTGTGGCAAGAGACTGTGTAAAATGCTCCCCTATCCTCCTAGGAAATTAGTGAGAAGCATTGTCTGCCACTAATTTTCAAATAATCTACAAAATCGAAGATAATCAGTATCTGTCAATGGAGCGTAATTTTGAAGGGCAATTATAATCAGTGACTATTTTCTTCAAGATATTAGTTTGCAAATAGTTGTGATGTGGCGAGCATTCAGGGTAGCGATTTCTGTCTGCTTGCTGGATGTGGTGAGCTCACCCTGTCCTCTGTGAGCTGCCGCAAAACTCTCCCATCACTGCAGGATTTAGAAGCATGACAGTATGTTTCCATAGAGCCAGAGATGCACTTTTACCATCTGAAATGTCTGTGTGGGTGTTTGTCTCTTGGTTCATTGCTTCACCAGTCACTGTGTCTAATTTGGAATTACTTTTGTAATTCCAAAATTGTAAAGAACTTTACATGTTCTTTCCTTCTTGCCTTTCTATAAACTCTAGGCTGCAAACAGAAGCTCCTGAAATCTCCTAGCTAAAACCCTATGCTAGTGGGGCATGATGACTGTGTCTTTGCTGCTTCAGTCAGAGTAAAGATTTCCAGATGTTTTTCATGTTTGGATTTCTTTGATCAACTGTTAATGTTATGTATATGCAACATACAACACACAAAGCATGTGTTCAAATTTTTAAGAGGTAGGTAACAAATTTTCTAGTATTTGACTGGTTTTTTCCCTTGTTGACTTGAAATTTTACACAGTCAGTCATCCAGGTGTTTTTTTCATGTCAATCAGTGTGACCTTAGACTGCATTAATTTCC
Source organism: Neopelma chrysocephalum (assembly GCF_003984885.1). NCBI lineage: Eukaryota > Metazoa > Chordata > Aves > Passeriformes > Pipridae > Neopelma > Neopelma chrysocephalum. Next base: position 3,213,688 of record NW_020897691.1, on the reverse strand, counting down.
AGCATAACCTGACTTATAGAAGCCAAATTGTGACAGAGTAGTGGGGTGCTGGGGAAAAAAAGAATGTGATAGGAGAGATAAACCAGTAGAAAATTTATGTTATTAAATATTCCTTATATTTTAATTTTTTATTAAGTGAGCATATGGGGGCGAAGTGCCACATAAACGAATACCATCTATAGATCACACGGTACTAATAAAATTATTGTCAGATGTTGTGAATCGGCAAAATTCCTGTGAAAACAAATCCATCATTGCGTAGCAGCATTTGAAGCTGGGAACTCATGCAACAGAAGCTGTCTGGGATTTCACAGCCAGCAGCATATGACCCGCACTATTTGACAACAGCAGCCTCAACAAAGTGCCAGTTGCCAGACCCAGCCTTGAAGGATCTGTGTTTGAAGACTGTCACAGCAGTGTGTTTACACAGAAATGACTGTGAAATGTGTTGTCATGTCAGTGTGACCAGCTGTCTTCCTTCAGTGACTAAGAGAGTCATTTAGATTGTGTTCCAGGGTGTTCTCGTTACAAAGCTTTTCACTCTTTCCCCGGGACTGAGCAGTGATTCTTGAGCAGTGCCACTGGCACTTGTGTGTTTACTAGTCTGATTGTGCAAGGCCATGTGGAAATTTTTGGTACTTTAAGGCCTATATTTCAGGTGAGTGGTTGTCTGAAGCTGTCTGAAACATGAACCTATAAGTAAAGTTAAAAATCGCCAAAATTTGCAGTCAATTTTGGAAAATTGTTGATGTGTATTTCATCAGCCCCGTGAATCCAGAAGCAGTAAATTAAGGCCAGCTTGCACATAGCTTAGGTCAGTCTCCAACCAATTCTTCACATGTATACTTGAATGCAAGTCAGCTTGAGGCTCCTGATTATCTGAAAAATCTCAGTTCACATAGTCTGAAAAAAGTCTTAAGATTTCCAGATGTGTTTTTCAAGTGCTCACCTGCTGACCATAGTGTGTCATGGAGCTGCAAAGGATTTCAAGCTCAGGTGCCATGTAGACACACTGGTTTTGGATCCAGAGTTTGCTCACTGTAAGACAAATGCCAGTTGTGTCTTGCATGATACAGAAAATTAAGGATGAACACTAAAAAAATCCTTTTTGAGGTGTTTGGCTGGGCACTTTCTTCTTGGAAAGCATGCTTTATTTTTCTGTGATGTAGCTCCAAACGCTCACTAAGAATAACAGTAAGTCTTCACATTACATGGATATTGTGAAATACAGCGCTGAGAATCCCATCATCAGTTGCTCTGATGAGTGCCATAAAATCCCATAAATGACAGAATTAGATGGTGATTTAGATATAAAGGACATATGTTGAATGTGGAAGCCAAAATAAAACAATGAGTTCCTGATGATGTAATAAGTGCTAGAGATTTTAGGCAGTGCTTATAACAGGAATTTGTGATATAGTGGAATATGTATGTGGAATAATGAAAAAATATATTGAAATGCCTAATATTGTGTCACATCAGCTTCTCACAAGGAAAATGAATTAAATGTGTGCATTGTTCTCTTTAACTTTGACAATTAAAAATTCCTCATTTTTAAAATTATTTATAAACCAGCAAAGTAAACAAAATTCTTAAACATATTCTAATTTCCTTCACCTGTTGTATTTTCTATTTTTACTGAAACATGCTCTACTATTAATATATGCAGACATGTTTGTGAGGGGGAGGAGTGTTCAAAATCCTCCTCTAGTATGCTTGGTCTCAGAAGTCACTGAATCATACTAGTGCCTACATAATTCTCCTGGATTTCAGAACATCAAGTACTCGTGATCTCTCATGCTTACTTTCCTTTATCTACCACCTTCATGCCTCTGAAGGCAAAAGGAAATCCCATATAGACTCCAGGTCATTGTGCAGGGGATGTTTTCATGTTATGGGTTCCAGGTTTGTTCTGGAAGCACAGAGTATTCTGACATTCACAAAAATGCTTGATGCTCACAGTAGCTTTAATTTTAATGGAGGTTGATATGATTTCTTGACAGATTTCAGGGTACCTTCATCCACCCTTGTCATGGTTTCAGTAAGGCCCAAAATCCAATTCCTATTCCTAGCCCCCCACCCACATCTCAACCCCATGTGAGATGGGTTTTCCAGACAAAAACACGAGACTCAATATGGGGGAAGGAATATATTACAAAGACTATACACATAAATAAATACTATAATACACTGCATACAATCTTAATTCTATATCTATCCCTACCATGACAGTAATATTTACAATGGGCCAAATCTCTTCTCCCTCCAAATAAAAGTCCAGGAGAGAAGAAGAAGAAAAGACCCCTTCCAGTCTGTCAGCAGCAGGTCTCTCTAGGCAGCAAGCTTTCTTCTTCTCTTTCAGGCAGCAGTAGTAGTTGCTGGCTCTCTGCCAGCACACACGAGGGAGGTCTTCCAAGCCTCTCTCGGCCCCCGTCTTCAAACAGGGGGTCTTTCCATGGGCTGCGTAACCCCAGACACGGCCGCTACACCATGGTCATATCACGAAGCACCGGGGTCTTCGTGACGGTCTGGTATCCTCAGGGGAGATCAAGCCCCTTCACAGAGCTTCTGTGCTCTGCTTCAAAGATGGCTGCCAGCTTCTCTGAAGCTGCAGCAAGGAGGGGGGGGAAAAGCCCAAGGTCACCCCCTCCACACACATTCCTTTGGCCATCCTGGCTGAGCTCTCAGGAGGCCGGAGCTTCTTAGCTCCTCTCTGTAGTGCATACTGCACTTTAGGACTCTACTCAGTCCACCACCCCCTCCTCTTTCTCAGAGGGGTCTCTAGCGAGTTTGGGGGTTTTGGTTTGTCCAGTTCTTACCCTCCGAAACTCTCTTCCTGCTGCTGGCTCGGTTCTCTTGTTCTGTTGCTGCTTTTCCTTCTCCTCAGACACCTCCGTGTCTGCCTTAGCTGCATACCGGCTTGTGTTGCTCCTTTTGGTCCTTATCAGTTGGCTCTTTGCCACTGCTCTTCGGACGCTGCTGTCTCTGTTGCTTCGTCACCCACTCGCAGTGGAGAAAACTCTTTCGGCATCTCAGACACAGGTATTTAGTTCAGTTCTGAGTCCCTGCAGCCCCCCAACCGGGGCTGGGGGGGCAGAGGCCCCCAAGGGGCCGGAGCCCCTTCTCCTCGTGGCCTCTACAACATGGCCACCTCTTCTTCTCCCAAGTAATACTACTTCTTTTCCGGTCTCCAGAGATATGTTTATATTTTGCAGGAGCACTGATTGGTCAAGCCCCAAGGGTCACCACCCCCTGGGGGTTACCACTTTCTTAGTTTCAGGGGGAAAACCTGGTTCAAACCACTACAACACTATATTCAATAGGAAAGAAAAAATCATGGATCATTTTAAAAAACTAACGTGTAACAAATACTCCTGTATATTGTGCTTGGTTTTATTATTTTTACCTTCTGTTATTTCAGCCATGGAATAATAAATGTTTATGTCTGATGCTGCACTATTCATTGGCTCAAACACTGTTTCAAGTGTAAGAAGACATTGTTATTACACATTACAAATGAAAATACTGCAGTCAAAGAGATGAGATGGTCTGACAAGAAACATTGATGAAAAAAATGTGATAAGGTTTGTAGGTCTCTTGTGCAGTGCCATGACCCCTCCATTGCATCTGTCCAGAAATCACTGAACAAAGAACAACAGGATAAGATGAAATATTCTGTCTTTCTTTGTCTAAAACAGAGAGAAAAGGCAAAAAATATATATTGTTGATGTGTGAAATAAGCAGATGTCTAGACTTTGTTTCCCCTAGGCATCCTGGAAGTAAAAATGCATTTTAAAAGGGATTATGAAAAGGTTACACATCTTACTTTGCAGGTTTTTAAAATACTAACCTTCTTAGCCATGGTCTAAATCGTCAAAGGAAGAACAGATGCATGTTTGAAAACACAAGGAAGATGGAGGGTGATGATCAGAGGTAGGAATGAATCTCAAGGAGTCAATAAAATATGAGAAGCAGTGAAGGACCTTGATTATTATTTTTTCACAGAGGCAACTGAATATTTTAAGTATTTTGATTATCCTCTGTCACCAGCAAACTTGCTGAGGAGGCACAAAATCTGATGCAATACTGCAAATTGGTTCAGGATAAACTTCTCTGTAAAAGTCTCTCCTTGTGTTTCTGCACTGGTCTCCCTCCACAGAAAAGCCTTCCCACCACCAAGGGCTTATCATAACAATTTCCTTGGTCTATATCATATTCTTGGGATATCAACTTTCTCACAGTTTCTTTCAAAATGATGACAACTTGAAGGGGAAAGTGCATTTGAGTATATGTATCATTGTAGCAGCTTTCTCCCCATTTCCTAGCACTAATCCAAGTTCCAATCCCATGCTTGTCTTCAGCCCAGCTGTCTTTTCCCTTTCCCCCTAAACAGCTGTTAGAATGGATGTATAATTTACTGAAGTCCTATCCTCAAGTTACTCTTGCACAAAACTTTCCAGTGAATCATATCTTTCCTCTTATACAAGTAGCCACCATTCTTCTTCAACTTCATCTCCTACCCCATGCTATTCATGACCTATCTGAAATTATTTAATAAACTAATGATATGCAATGCCACAGAAGGATGGAACTATGTTCTGTTGCTTATTTTTGAAAGAAATTACAGATATAGACTGAGAAAAATTAATATTTTTGAGATCAGGCACAATGTCTCATTAATCTTGGGTGTGGAAGAACCAGATAAACTTCAGTGTGTATTTTCTGTTATCTAACTATGTAGGTTTATTCTTTCCTGACAAGGTTCTAGTAAAAGAAAGTAGCAAAACTGAATCCAGAAGCTATAAATATGTATTAAAAAACCCCTATTGGGTTGTAGCTGAATATTCATAAGAAAAAATATTGTTTTGTTCTCTAAATATTTTTAAAGTTTTGGTTATATCTTCAGGATAATAAAAATCAATATTAATATAATTGGCAAGTAGATGCCAATTTCCTTCTTCAAAACTGTTGAAGAACAATAAAATTGAAGATATGTAAAAATAATAATATTGTGAAGCACAGTCGTGTGAATGGTGAAAAAGAAGAAATATATGTACTTCTATAGATCCCTTTAATTGTATTTCTTGAAAAAAATTTTTGTGTATGATTAGCTCTGAAGTTATTTGTCCTATGTGTACTTGTCTTGGATTGACAGATGAAGATGTCTACAAAATGTCTATATGGACATCAGAGGCTATTAGTTTTTTTTCAAAATGTTGAATTATGTGCCCAAATTTAATAATACAGGTCTTGGTTTTGATTCAAAACTAAGCAGTCCTTGTTCTCCAAAGTTTGTCTTATTATATTTGGAAAGTCAATTTACTGTTGTTGTCAAAAGAAAAAAAGTTTTTAGTCTCATCATTTTATTGTGTGATACTATAACTACATCTTCTACATATATGATTCAAAATAGGAATACAATGAGCCCACAAAAACACAGTAACATTTGCATTTCTAGGCTAAGCTATTCCAGACATAATATATTTCAAAGATAAAAAATAACATTTTTTCCATAATGAAAGAAAAGAAGCATATGCTTCTTGAAAATAAGTTGTTTGATATCCTGAACAACAGAAAACACATAAAAGAAATGTAAACAGATTTTATTTTGTAACACTTACATTATAGATATGTATGTGTGAAAGAAATACAGGGAAAACCAAATTTGTCAGGGAAAAATGAATTAAGATGACAACTGTGCTAGAATTAAATCCTGTTTTTTAACATATTTTTCTTCATATGAGTTGATACCTCCACCTTGCTTTCTACAGATACTTGGAAAAGACATAATGATTCATGGGCAATACAGATATGTATTTTATGTTTTCATTTCATTGCCATATCATATAGTACTGTTTTCTGACTCAGAGAATAGCCAAACCCTTTGACTAGACCTCTTTTGGACCACTGTCAAAAGTACTGATGAATCTTACATGTATACTTACATATACATCACCATCAAACTCATTATAATTTTAGTCAGAACATGTGTTCGCAGAAACGTAAAGAATAATAAAAATATAAAAATACACTATAATTTCATGAGTGGGGTGTACATAAAGGAGTCAAAAACCATATAATACTGAAGCTTAAGATTTAAAAGAAAGGAGGATGCTAACAGGATTTTATGGGAAAAGAATATTTGATTTCCTAGTAAAAAGCAAGAAAACTATATCTTAGCCTCAAGTGAGAATGAGCAACCGAACAATGCAAATATTAACCTATACCTTAAGATTCAGAACTCTGAGAAAAATGAATTCTGACTCTGTACTTTCTTCTACTTCATTTTGTCTCCTCCCTTGTCAGAAATGAACTTGTAAGGAAAATGTAGAAATTAGAGATATGAAAGACAGAATTTTTTACTTGTTAGGGTCATGGGTGAGTACTTAAGTCATTGCTCTTCGGGTTCTTATTAAAGCACTTACAGAGTCATATTTCAAAATAGTTCACAGTCCCATCTTGACAGGGTTATGGGAAAACTATTAGAGGTCTTAGATGGGTTTAATACACACTGATGGCAAGATCTTCCCAAAGCTTACCCTGAAAGGTTTGCAAAGGTGCCGCTTTACAAGTGATCTTGAGATACATGACATTTTAAAATCATATCTGGAAAGAACTTCCAGTCAGCCTCAAACTGTACTGTAACTCTCAGATATCAGAAATTTATTGAGACAGGTTATACTTCTGTCACCTCATATTTCTTACATTCTTTTTGTGAAAAGAGACTAAACTGATCCATTAAACACTTAATGATGGGAGTTAGAGTAAGGAACTGCCATATGCATGCAGTTTAGGGCCAGGAAGCATGCTAAAGGTAAAGGTTTTCCTGATCTTGGAAGTTAAGCTTAATTAAAGAAGTGTGTGTGGAATCTACTATGAATGTGAATCCAGGCTAGAATGAATGAAATTTGCTTATGAATAAGAATATTTGTTATCGTGATTGCTTCAGAATAGCTGTTCTCTGCCAAGTCCTATTCCATATCTGAAAAATAGTACTTCCAGTACACAATTTTTTAAAGGTCAAAGGCTGGTGGGCATTAGGACTAACAGACTGACTTGAAGTGAACTTTTTCACACTTTATGTTAGTGTGCCATTTTAAAATCAGTGTAGTTCACTGCAGTTAATCCAAATTTAAACAAGTGTACCAAAAAGTAATTACAGCTTACAATTCTAAATCCTTTCTAAGATGTAAATGTACAACTATAGAAACATATCATTTGGAGGTGTGTTCACAGAATTTAACTTCCTTAGTAAATAAGTTAAACCATCTTAAATCTATACGTAGAAAGTTAATTATGTTTTTTTTCAGATTTCATTATTTTGATGTTTGTTTTCAGATCAATCCTTCTTGACTTTTAAATAACCCTTAGAGGGGGATGGCAGTCAGGCTCTGGGCCAACGGCATTAATGATGCAAAACAGAGCCAGAAATCCTGAACCATGAAGAAGCTGGACAGATATATTCATAAATCTTACCAGACACCAACGAGATACCTGGAACTCTGGTATCTCTATATGCTTTCACCTTGCTAGAAGATGTACAGAGGAGATTAGTGCTCAGGGCAGATAAGCTGTCAAAAGAGAAAGGTCAAAAGACAGGAGCTGGTTTCATCAAAGCTTTTTCTTGATTTTCTTTTATTTGACTCAGATATGTGACATCATTTTTTTTTGTTTGTTTGTTTGGGTGGGGGTTTTTTGTGGCTTTTTTAAATTTAATTACCTTGGCATTTTATAACAATAAGTTGATTTCTTATAAATCTCCACATCTTGTACTCTGTCAAAACTACTTACATGTCTAAAGCTTAGAAGTCACCTCATACTTTTTTACTGCATTATGTTTTACAAGTATATCCTATCACATTTTCTGGAGAACTGTTTCTAGGCATGAAAGAGGGACTTAATAAACTTGTTAGAGTAGACCACCTTCACATTCTAATATCAAGTATGTTGGAGGCTTTGGTGCTGTAGATATTTATCCACAAGCAAAACTCTATCAGAAATCAGATCTTAATTTTGCAGAAATGGTAGGAAACAGGACTGGACTTTAGAAACTGAAGTCTCCAGTGGTGTTGGTCACAGAGGGCTTAAGGTATATTAAGAAAGTGGAATGAAATAAACTCGATTTCCAGATCAATTCTGACCCTTTCTGAGTGGATTAATAATGTAAATTATTTCAAATGCCCATCCAATTTATGGCAATTGTAAGTTCATCACTTAGTTGTTCAAAGTGTGCCTGTTTGGTTTAATTTTTACTTGTAAATCAATTCCCTGAGAAACTACTCTTTGTTAGAAATACCTGAGTTCTTATATCAGTTTTCTTGCTAATTTGCGTAGTGAGCTTGGACAGGTCACCGATTTTCTCAAGAGGTTAGTCTATCCAGTAAACTAATAGCATAGTACACAGATACACTTCTTGTCTTCAAAGAGTTAGCTCAGGTGTGAAGAAGTGTCTGTGCATGGCAGCCCAATGCTTTTCTATCTGGACTTATTCACCTTGCAAGAGTTAAGCTTACCCTCAGTGATCTCCATTCACTATTAGAGGAGAGGCTTACTTATCCTTCTGCTATAAACTTGAGTTAGTTACATGTTCACTGTACTACATCCGAACGTGTTCTAGTCTTATCAAGTCAATATTGCATCTGTGTGTATTTCAGTGCATAAAAAGATCTCTTCACCAGGGAAGCCTTGAGATTGCTACACACACCCACACTCCTTTTGCTAGACAACTCATTATTAGAAAACAAAATATCCAAAACTCAACAAACAATTTATGCAGTGTCATTTCTGCAGGAACATATACTTTCAACAGTGCAACTTATACTTTTATCACTATTAGCAAGTTATTTCCCCAAGTTATTTCCTACACACATAGCATGCGCAGTGCCCCTGCTGAAACTGTTAGTGTGTAGGCAAACCCTAGCTTCATTAGTTTCTCGATCCACAGAAGTGGACTGATAACATGCACTTAGCTACCACAAACAAGGCTATGCTGTAAAACAGAGGGGAACAGCAGCCATGTTTTCTTATTTCCCTGGTCCTTTAGGAGTAGTGGTACTCATCCCACAGCAAATTATATATTTCACATTTGGGAACATTTCCAACTGATTTGGGCCAAGTTTTTTAAGTACACAGATTACATCCTTTCTGTATTCCATTATTTTTCCTTTGTATTGTAACTGTCAGGATCCCGTCTCGCTGACAGTACTTTATTGCCTCCAGAAATAAGGCAGCATTTTTTACCTTTTCTGTACTACCTTAACTGAAAACTCAGTACCTTTTGAGGATGTCTCTGTGTTTTCTTTATGAGCTCTATAATCAACAGTCTTGTCACTGCTTATTAGAGCTCTTGATTTATAGAAAAATGCGACAATAGAATAAGCCTTTTTTAATTTTAATTGTCTGATTTAATGCTTCATTGTTCTCATATTGCCTTGAGACTTGAATGTAACACTTGGATGTGCAACTTAACACCAAATGACACTAATAGCTGTGAGGCTATCTATTCATCAGTCTGGTCTGGAAAATTTCATGTGTTATGCTCTTTTATACTATTTAGTCAATAAAAAAATCATACACCATAAAAGACACAGGCAGGGGACTCTGGGTACAGGATAATCAATTGTCCTAGAGTAGAGCTGGGCTAAGCATTGGGTTGAAAGTTTGCTGGCCAAGTAAATGACATGTAAAATAATATCAGTCTTTCTTTAAGAAAGTTACCTACTATTGATTTAAGACAAATGTCTTTCTGAAGGCTTTTTTATCTAGATAAAAGTCTAAATGCTTCATATTAAAAATATCAAAACAGCATATTCTTTTTAAAAAAAATATTTGCAACCAATTCTGCTGAGTTTTTTTGCTGGAGCGGCTGAAATTCAACTGGGATTAGAATTTGCAGACATCCTGAAAACGTGTCCTTTTCTGTTTAAAAAGCAATATGTATTATAACAACAACAGCAAAACATCTGAAAAAAACCCCAAACTCAACACACAAAAAAATCCCACTCAAGTATATATTTCTGAATTAATTGACAAGCATATGGAGACCATGACTGCAACCCAGCCATGCCTCGAAGTACACACTCTTCTTTATTTTGGGTCTTCTTTCCATTTACTTTACTAAGTGATAAATTTATTATTAGCCCAGGCAATCTCAAAATCTAGGAATAGTAGTAGTACAAACTTTTACCAAGATAATGAGCAAGTGAAAAAAATTGTATTTGTCAATCCTGGATCAATGAAGAGTCCTCCAAGAGTATAAATGAGCATTTTTACACAATTCTGTGTTTATTGATACCTGAGCCATATTCGCTCTGTCCTCTTTTTCTTCTTTTGTGGGTGGTTTCACAGGAATCTGATGTGACTGAGAGAAACAACTTCTGCTTTGCTCCAAGCACCACCAGAGATCTGATTCCCTGCTACTACAGGGGTGGCCCTATGGAACTGTTACACTTTCTTCATCCCATACTAATCATAAGCTGGGTAAAATAATGTAATTATTCCTTCTCAAACATTTTTATTACACTTTGGGAATGTTAGAATTTATATTCAAAGCCACAGTAAAGTTCCGATCTTTCTGAATGATGACTGTTTCTCTTCTCTGATTGTGGCTGCCTGCGGTATTCAGAAAGCATGAATACCTGATTTTCAAGAAAAGTATCAAGGACTCCCAAAATAAATATCAGACATATATTATGAAAGATTTTTTTGTTATTGTTATTTAATTTTTAATTGTAAACCATTGATTTTTAATTTGTTTTTCAATAGATATTCACCTCTGGCCTTCTAAGTGTTTCTTCCCTATTCAAAATTGACCCTTTCCCGCTGGCATAGTGGCAAAATTGGTTTTGAAAACAAAAAACCCTATCTTGGGAAATTTTGAGTATAAAAGAAATAGGAAGGACTATATGCAAAAATAACCCTCTCTTAAGAAGTTTGTCATGAGACTGTAATTTTTACACATACATGTTCTGATTCATTTTTAAAGGCATATGCAAATCCCCCACAGTATGCTCTTATTCTTCAGCAAACTAAAAATTGATTAGCAGAGTAGAAGTGGAGCAACCAGGGGAGGGCCAGTGGGTGGGGACAATCTTTTCTGTACAGTTAGAACTTAATTAAATCCATTTGTACTCTTTGAATAAAAATGTGTGGGAAGTGGGTAAAATCTTACAGAATTCCACCACTTCAGAGGAAATTTGTTTTTTGGTTTGGGGTAAAACTCTGAAAAGAAAAGCTGTCCAGGGCAAGTTTTTTTTTAATCTTCTTAAATATGTACGACATATAAAAACATATACCAAAAGTATATATGTAAAATACACATAGAATATATAGTGAGAAAAACAAATTTACCTACATTGTTAGGGACAGTACCATATATTCCCATGTGTTTATACACAGTCCTACAACTTAATTATAAGTATTGAGGTGACATTTTGCTGGGTTGTACCTTCTTGAGGAAGACCAAAATTGTTGTAACTATTTAACAACATTCTTAGCTTGAGTCTCTTTTTGTCTAATAATTGATCGGTAATTTTTTTTTAAATGCTCTTGGCATTTGTTTTAAACTTGGAATAGAAGTAAGAGACAAAATTTTTGCAGATATTGATTAATGGTTAAGTAAGTGGCAAGTGCATATTTCATTTAATTATTAGCATCCTGTGTTTCAATTATTCTGAGAGCAAAATGGGCATCATAGGGCCAGTCCTAAAGCATGGTAGCAAACAAGCTCTTCCCAGCATATCCTGAGGGAAGTGTCTCTAGAGAGATCTTATCAAACACCATATGAGGGCTTACTGCATTGTGGCACTAATAGGGTGTGTATTGCTTAGTAGAACAGTCTGAACTGTGTGATAAACCCTGCCTGTTTGAATAAAAACCTGTAATAAGGCCAAATGAGAAGTTTTACACAACTGAGGAAAAAGAAGAATGGAAAGTATACAAATAGAGCAGGAAAATAGGTGTCTTGGAAAAGGATTTCAAAGAAAATGATGCAGGGATTCGCAATGGATAGACAACTCAGTTGTAGCTGCCATTGTAATGCTGGGTCGAAAAGGCCTGATTCAATCATTAGATAAATACAGATAAAGAGAGTGAGTAGAAGGGTAGAAGTCATTTTGCTTCTGCACTGGGAATTTTTGTCCAACATTTATGAAAAGGTTGTTGAAAATCTGAAGAGATGCCAGAGTGACATGTAAGAATGGGTTCAGGAAGGTACATAGAGCTCAGTGTGTTTAAACTATTAAAAGGAAGTCTGAGAAGTGAGTTGAATCGTGAACATGAGCACCTTTAGAGGGAGAAAACACTGGGAAGTAAAGGGCTCTCTAATACAGGAGAGAGAGGAGCTGCAAGGACTAGTAGTTACAGACCAAGTCCAGGGCAACTGAAGCACATAATTTTAAACAGCAAGTATGGTCAATCCCTGGGCAAATGGTGAAGGGGTGTAGATTTCCCATGCCCTAAGGTCTCCATAACCAGAAAAGGAGCCTTTTGGGTAGAAGGAGAAAAGTAGCAGATGAACTGACCAAATTTGAATCAACCTGAGACCTGCCAGGAGCAAACCCTGAGTAAGTAAGAAGTCCATGAAGATCATTGCAGAAAGTCAGGGCAGAAAAGGAAACCACAGTCTGCAGCTCCACTCTGGCCATTCTCACCTAACCCAAGCCCTACACACCACTCTGGGTTTAGGAAGAAAGACAAGATCCTGGTGCAGGAAATGTGAAAGAAGGATGAACTGGAGTAATATGGGTTTAGATATCTGCTTCTGCCATAAGACTGTGGTGCCCTGGGCAGGAAGAGGAAACAAAACCCATTGAGTAATGTAGAGACAACAACTTGAAAGGGAGCGTGGGCCGTGTCAGCCCTCGGTGATGCCTGCGCTGACAGCCCAGTAAGACTCCAGGGCCTATTATGTGTCAGTTTGCTTCTATGAGTCACCATTGCATGCATGCTCATATATATATGTATACGCCCCCATTCACCAAAATAGCCACAAAGTTATTTATTATTCATGAAAAGTCCAATTTCAGAGTCATTGCCTCTACTTTTAGTCACGGTCTAAGCTGTTTTTCTTTACTAATAATCCAGTCAAAATTTTCATAGAAAATAATTATAAAGATGTTGTTCTAAATATTTTCTTATGTGTATCCTCAACAAATTTTCCCTAAATATATATATGGCTTCATACAGTTCAATTTAGTTTGACTATGCAATAATTTCTCTTAATTTTTACCTTGCTGAATGGAAGGCTTTCTGCTTAAACATTGTGTGTTGGAGTAGTCATAATTAGAGAAGGAAAAACAAATATCTAAAGCTCTCATATAGTGGTGACCTTCCCTGACTTCATTTTGGAAAGCAGAATATTGAAATAATTAATCTGACACCTCTTGTATTTCAAGCAGATTTCTTTTTCTAGAGGGTAATATATATTTCAATCACATTTTTTCTTTTTCTCTGAACTTCTCTAAACTGATTTCAAGTTGGATAGAAGCACATTTCTGGCAAATAGAACTGTTCATAGGGAGGAAGGGAAAAAGCCTACTAGTTCTAGCTGGAATGTTCTTTCCCCTGAATATGTCACTAGAAATATAAAGACGTGTGACCCAAACTGCAGCATTAGAACTTTAGCCATAGATAATTTTTTTTCCAACAATTTTCCTTGTTGCTTTTTTTTTCTTTTCCTGTGGGTTCTCCATGAAATATAGAGAGAGAGGTTCCACACAATCCTAGATTCTATTTCTTCTTAGAGAAACCTTCAGTAACTAAAATTTATGGAAAACTACTGTTATTGAGACTTGTTCTACAAATTAAGAATGTGATTAAGCTACTCTTCTTTGACATTCAAATTCTAACACTTTATTTTGGTACTGTTAAATCCTGAAAATACATTCCCTTTATACGTATATTTTGCCACAAGCACACATATATGTCTTCATTTAGAACGTGCTTTCATGGCTTCATGAACTTATTGCAGCTTGGAAAATCCTGTTGGACACTCTGGATTAACACTTTAGCTGTCTGTGTTGCTCAATTTTTGCTACTATTTTCACTCATAGTGCCTAACCACAAATGCAACTACTTCTACTTGTGGACTGAAAACTCATTTCAGATGTGCCAGTATACTGCTTTCAGAAGGTAACAACACACTTTTAAATTTTTTTTCTCACTCTGTCTCGATTTGAACTGAAAAATCGGAAACAGATATCATGCATCTATTTATAGTGCAAATATTAATCACCCATGTGTTAGGGGTTTCTTTATTCTTTTAAAAATTAGTTCCTTTAGTTAAGAAAACTATTCAGCTTGAAAATAAAATTAATAAATTCTATAGTGAATGCTATAAAAATATTCATTTAACATTTAATTTTGCCATCCTAAGGAAGGAGAATAGCTTCAAAGATCTATAATTCTCAGTCCATATAATATTATCCATCATATTTCACTTTGGTACTTGTGTCAAAATAACTTGATGGAGTCAATCCAACATTCCTAACATTCTCAGAGCATGGTCTTTTTAACCATAGTGGCTGCTCAGCAGCAATGGGTGAATTTATTCATCAGTGTCAGAAGTTTTCAAGTGGGGGAAGGCAATAAATCTAGTGGCTAACAGAAGCCTCTCCCATAGATCCCCTGAAAGGATGGGAATTCAGAAGAGTACATGGATGATCTCTTTTGTATTTGCAGGAGAATTGAATAACCACAACCAGCAGTCAGACTTCAGAATATTCTACTTATCTGTATGTGTTAGCACATTTAGGGGATAAAACAAACTTTCATTCCCTAATAGGTCTGTTGGATAGAAAATGATATCAACTTTGGGTCCTATCTTATTGCAATTAAATAATCATTGTAAAGTTTTCATAAGTGGTACCTCAGCGAAGACTAGATAGATCCTGAGGGAAGCTGTGGGGGATTTTAACCCTTTTTTTTTTCCCTGAAAAGTTCATCCATTTGAGATTGTTCAAAAAGTTGGCTAGAAACCAGCTGGTCAACCCAAAGGCTGGCAAGTAACTAGTAAGTAATCTATATTATCCAGATTTGATTAATCTATATTATCCAGATTTGATTAATAGTCAAGACTCTGAAAATACAGCCTTCACCACCATTCTTAAGCTTCTGGTAACACAGACATATATTAGTTTATCTCTCTCAGCAAGTCTCTGGCATTTGTCAAAAGTGGCAGAATCCTGGCTCCAAATAAAATAAAAGTATCCCAGTCAAAACAGGAAGATAGCAATATTACAATTTCACAAAGTAATTAGTTCCTCCCTAAAAATTTATGTACTTGCATTAGATTCAGAATCTGTCCTTATTTCTTAATCTGATGTTAACATAAAAGGAAAGTCAAGATAACTTCTGCATACTATAATATTTTGTATTTTCTTTGCTTTTCTGCCCAAAAGATGAAACATGAGAAATACTGTCTTTTTGGAGTGATATTCATTGGTTTTGCCTGCCTGTGGTTGTCTTTACAAAATAAATGCTTTCTTGTAATGTCAAGGAGGTCATTTCATAAAAGTGTGGGGTGAGCTGATGAAAGAATTGCAACAAGTAGTGCTTTACAGTCTCTGAAAAGTGATATGATGTTATATTTCTACTTATCTTGCTGAGAAAATAATGTAAGTTACTCACTTTTCCGTAATATCTTTTAACAAGCCCTCCTAGCTGTGCAGTTACGTGCAATAATATCCAGGAAAGTAAAGATCTTCAAATGGAAAAGGGCAGATTGTATTATAAAATAAAGGTTTTCTTTTTTTTGAGACCTGAAAAAAGTTGCCTTCAGACAGGTGTATTTTCTATATTAATCTGGTCCATGTGTTGTGTTACATGTCCATGGATGACTAGTTCTAAATCTGAAAAAAGTAGATTAGGAATTAAAGGTATTTAGATATATTTCTTTCAAAAAGAAATATTAAAAGAGATCCTTACACTTTCAGATAAATGTGCATTTATGCAAGGTTGATTAGTATTATAAGAAAAAAATTTACAGAAATGACACTAGATAAACAGGAACCCTGATGTCATGGTAGACATAAGAACAGACTAACCAAAGCTTGGTTAGTTACTTTTAAATAAGCTGGTTCTAAATGAAAGGTCCTTCCTTACGTTTCTTTTGTGTTTTGTGCTCTATCAAACCATCAACCTTCATGTAATTCAAAGAGAGAGGGTGGAGGGAAGAGTCAAAAACTCAGGCTTTTATGGGAAACTTTAACATTTCCCTAAATCCTTAATTCATCAGTCAACAACGTGGAATATTTTCTCTACTTTAACTAACCTGAGGAATCAGAGGTGCCATAGTTGCGTTGTCTGATATTTGTATACAAGGAAGTAGAAGGTGAACAATTGATTGTGGGTCATTCATACAAATAAAGTATTTGATCCTTTGTTGACTGAGAAAGTAGATGAAGGTAAAGCAGGGTACTGGTGTGTGTACTTCACCCACCAAGAAGGCAAAGGCATGCAATTCAAAGGAAGACATGTTTCTATACAGAACACTTTTAAGCTAAAAGTTGAGCAAAAGTAGAGCAAAGGATGTATTGAGGGGCCTCGGGAGGACTTCAGGCATGACTGTGGATATGATTATGCAGGGGCGTTTGTTTTTTTTTCTTTTCATTTTAAGCTTTATGAATTAAAATCTCTAGATTTGGCCTTTTCGAGCAGGATTTATCTGCATGGCTCTGCCAGCAAGTACAAATACTGCGTCACTTCTGTTCATTTGTTCATTCTGTTCATCACTTCATAATTGGATGGGCATTGTAATAACAAAAATTTTGTTGTGCTCCAAACACAGCTTAGGCAACATGGTACAAAGAGTACAGGATGTTATCTCTTAGACCATCATTAGTGGTCCAACTCTATTATCTATAAAATGAAGTCAAAACACTAGCAAAGAGTCTGGAAGCTGAAATCTGGCACTTAAGCAAAGAAACAGGGAAACTTTATTTGAATCAAGTAACTCTTGCCTGTCTCCCATCACAATGCCTGCCAAAATAAAATATTCTTCTTCTGTTGAATGTCTAGGCCATGTTTCATTCTGGCTGTTATTTTATATGAGCTTCTTCACTTCTTTCTATCATTAGCTGTGTTTTCTGTGTTTTTAAAGCTCTAAAAAAAAATAAATTACTTAAGCACATGGATAAAGAGACAAAACTATGTGAACCAAGACTGCTGAAGCAAACAGCATAATAAATAGTTTCAAAGGAAAGTAAAGAGAAGTAGGTGGCAAAATAAGGAGATAAATAGCAACAAAATAAAGGAAATTTGGTAGCTTTTCTCAACAACTTCTTGTTGCAAAAACTTCTTATGTTAACCTAACAAATAAATTTCTGTATTAATTTATAATTTTTGCTGCTGTTTTTGTTTTCCAATTCCAATAGTATTTTGATTCCTACTAATGAAATAGCAATGGATAAATACCCTGAAAACTTGTCAGAGGGATAACATTTAAACTTAGACAGAAACATTATCACTTGAAGCTACTCAAAATTAAAATCATCTCTAAATGAGTGATGTTTGCTGAAAAGAGGTTCAGAAACAAGATGTTCTCTGGCCTTGAATCTTAGCCTAATTATAACATCAAAATCAATAGCTTCTACTATATACCAAATGTTTTGGGCTTCACAAAAACAAAGAATAATTAAACATTGACCATTCTGATTTTCTGCTATTTTATCAGAACAAGCTGCTTTCTCCCCATGATAACTATAGAATAAAATGCCAGTACTACAGCTTTCCAATAAGACTTGTAAGGCTGTAGAGAAAGAAAATGGTATACCACAATGATTGATTGCTATTAGTGATTTTCCTAGTAATAAAATGAGAGAAAATCCTTAGTGCAATAAAGAATTTCACAATTATAATCCCTTCTTACTGCTATGCTTTTCTGACCAAACTATAAGGGGAAAAATGAAGTGGTGCTATGAGAGTGTTAGAGTGGGAAGAGAGGAGATTTGGGCAAAGAAGCAAGGAGATTAGTTTTGTGAAAGACAGACACACTTAAAAAAATATACAAGGATCCAGTCACTGGTCTAAGACTAAAACATATTTAGGAATGTTGGAGTTTCCAAGACAAGCAGATGAAAGTGAATGTCTATAATTTCTAGCTGCATGCATATTTTTTCTCTGTTAAATATGTGATTGATTACAGGAGCTCCAGACAAGAGATATTTATATTTCCACTAATAGGTGCTTCTGAAATATTCCCAGAGTGCTTGTAAAGCTGTCACATGGGGAAAACCTTTGAAATTGTTTGAAACTCTGAGTCTGATTCTCTAGGGATGCCAGGATGCAAAATCTCCTCTGCTGATGAGGTTAAAAAGTTAATGTCTGTACCTGGCATCCATTCAGATCAAGAGAAATATAAGAACATGTGGGCTTAATATCATGGGATTCAAAAGAGCAGCTCTGTGAGTATCCACCTGGGGTATACAATATGTTTGTTACATAAGATAATTACATGAAAAGAGCTCATTGAAAGAACATTATTAAAGTTGCAAACTAAAAATCAGGGCTATTAGTTTCTCTGCAGTTTTGTTATTGGGCTCAAAATTGTTCTATAGATGTGGATGCCTCTATTTCTTACATTCTCTTTGTCAACACAGCAAAGACTTAAGGACAGCCTAAAGGACACGTTGAAGCTCCTTTTAAGGGAGAAAATCAAAATTAATTAGGATGCCATATATTAACTTTCAAAGATGTTACTCTGTGGGAGAAGCAACGAGAGAGAGGACACTTACTGGATGATTAAGCAGAGGTCCACTGTTCTGCATCCTTCTGTAGGGTTCTTGAGATGATGTGTATAATCTCCAGAATAAGCTCTTGGGTCAGTACTGCCTTTGGAGTTATGTCCATTTACAATAAAACAGCCAAAGAGTCCTTGAAAAGAAGAGCCCTCAAAGGCAGATATACAAAGAAAAGCTGAAGACCCATTGAATTTGAAGTCAACAGAATGTAAAGGTGTTAGGCTTCAGCACTACCTGTCAAGTGAAAAAAAATTGACTTAATTTGTTAGTCTTTGTAACATAAATTTGAAACCAAGACACTAATGATTTATACTACATCCTATTGGGAATTGAGACCTAGAAGGAATTTAGATTTCTGTCTAGCCTATTGGGTTTCCAAGATAGCTTGCTCCCCCTTCCATCTGAGTCTTCCCTGAAGTAAGAAAAGTCACTCAACATTGAATCATTTAAATAGAAGTTACTATTTTCTTTTAATTTTTTTTCATGTGTTTTCTCATTGTATTATTTTCTATCACTTATCCTATCAATCTAATGTATCCAAAATCTACAGCCACAGTCAGTTCTTTAACTGTTAACAAGTCACTTAAGCAAGAATAGGTTTGAGTGGAGAAGTCATTGTGTCACACAGGTGAATTTATATAAATATGTAGATTTTTCCTGGAATGAAACTGAACCTGCACCATAAACTCCCACTGTAGTTGATTATTTCTAGCTTTCAGAATAATTTTAAAATCATGCTACTTTTATTAGAATTGGAAGTAATGAAATCTCACAAAGCCGAATTTCCTGGCCAGGTGAAAATAATTTGAAACTAGATGGTTTGGGTTTTGTGGCAGTTTTTCAAACATGTTTTCCTGGTTATTTTCTTGTTTTCTATCTATGAGCTACTGATTTACTCCACTGAGAAATTAAAAGCAAAATTCAAGGAATTAAATCCTGGCTTGGTTGAAGACAGTGGGACTTTTATTCCCAAAATGAATATCACAATGACCCAACCCTTCCTCCCTAATTAATTGCATTAACATTTGGAAAAAAAAAAAAAAGAAAAAAGGAAGTTTTGCCTTTGTCCACCCAAACAACCCGGAAAGTTGCATGTTTAAATATGGTTGTTCCTATGAAGTACTGAAAAACTATTTTGGAAACTTTCCCATCAAAGCAGCTGTGTCCTCTTAGCTTGAATCTGACTAAGGACTCTGTTTTTCATTCACATTGCAAGAACTACTGAATGCAAAGCCATTAAAAGGAGCTTTTAAAATCACTTGAACAGAGTTCACATTTTTAAATGTTAAGGCATTAACTTTTTGTAAAAATATCTTATTTTAGTATGAAATTATCTATAAAACATTTTGATAGTCAATGATAAAATTATTTTCAGTCCTTTAGTCTTAACAAATAACTCTAAATAATTTCCATATATTCTTCTATCATTGCTTTGTTTTCTGTTTTGCTTTGTCATTTGTTTTCATTGGAATTACATAAAATATTTTATATATATATAAAGACATTGTTCTGCTAAAGACAAAAAATTATATGGTATCAGAAAACAAGGTTTTACAAGGAAATGTTTTTTTATAAAAACAACAAAAATCTAACGAAAAGTGGGACATTAGTAGAATATTTTAAGCATATTGGGGTTTTGTTATCATGTAAAGTACAGTGGATTTCTTTAGTCACTGAGGAAAATAGGTGTATTCTGTGTACTCATAATACCAGTTCATGCATGAACTTCAATGTTTATTCTATCTAGATTCTGATGGATCATTCACTCGAAGGGAATGATTACATGAATCAAATCACAAGTTATTGGACTCAGTAGAACTTCAGGGTTACGTACCAGGACCAAGTCTGGGATAAGGAGTCAGGCTGAGTGAGCATATAAAGCCTTTCTATAAGTAATTTTCAATAAATCAACACTTTTCTTAAAAATTTTTTTATTCTAAAAATGCCAAGAAAACAGTACTGTGAGAATATGAAGCTGATCTGTTAACAAACTAACCTATCCTTCAGTGGTATTTAAGAATTTGGTGTTTCATCACGAATAGCTAGACAAAAAAATTTCCATATCCTTCACTGATTGTCCTATGCAAATGAAATGAAATAAACTCAGTGGGTAAAGCGAGAGAGAACAGAACAGAAAAATGCTTTGCTCTTTAGTGACGGCAAAATAAAATACCATATTGATAATATGGAAATGACAAAAAAAATATCCCATTGAGGTACTATCAGCTGTGAAGCTCTTGTTCCAGAGGACTGACTCCAGGAAATTAGAAAAACAGTCAAAATGCTCTTGGATCCTATTTCATTACTTTGCTTCATACATATCAATTATAAACTTTAGCCCTTTGTCAGGGCTGACTCACTTGAAAAACAGTGGCTTTCTCACCTCTGATTTCTCAACACCTGAAAAACTGCCATCCATAAGGTTATAAATACTGGAAAATATGGATGTGAATTCATTACTTTTTAATTATAAAGAGAGAACTTAAATAAAAAATAATAATAATAAAAAGGAACCTAATAGAAATTCTATTCTTTGCTGGTGACCTACTACAATATATATATTTATTGTTAGAGTAATAGTGAACTTTAAAGCAACAAAAGAGTATGTTTGCCAGATGAAAATATTTCTCAGATTTCACTGTGTTGTCATAGAGACTCAAGAAATGTTTTTCATTTATTTTTTTACAAAACCCTCTTTTTGCATTTTAATTTGACTTTTTATGGTTTTCCTCCTCAGAAATCAAGAAGATGTATGCAAAATTAATCCCAAAGAATAGTTATTTTACTTTTTTATGAGTCTGTGTTTTCTTGTAATGAATACTTAGGTGGTTATTTCACATTTATAGTAGTTCTATAATGGTTTTCCTTTATTACTTTAAAATGTGCATGTCAGCAGTTTTCATATGTGATTGCTTTATATCTCATGAAGCAAAGACTAATTTCTAGCTTGTTTCTCATCTGGATAACTACACATTGAGAGAATAGAAAAAATTAACTGTTACTTTCAGAGAAGTCCTATTCAAGATTAGTTAGTGCTTTTGCTAATGTTGTTTTTTGGAAAACTGGCCACTGGAGCTGTCAGAAAATTTTCATTTGAAACACTCTGTCTTTAAACAGATTCCTTTGAGGACAGGGGTCACTCCAACTACCTTAGACAGGTAGATTAGGTAATTCAAGATGTTGAATTAACTTAAATGTCACATCAAATGTTTAACCAATACTCCAGGAGATCATGTGTCTCTTACATATCTTACTTTAGTTATACTTGTTATTTGAACAAATGCCCTAGTTACCTCAAGTATCATCAATATCTGGCACTAGAAAACTACCTCAATGGGTGTTGTTTGTTTGGGGGCTGCTATTTTAATCAATAAAAATTTTGGACTTCATGTTTTCATTTTTCCACACAAATTTCTCAGAATAAATGTAGTAAACCAGGAAAAAGTATAGATATAAGCAATAAGATTACTACAATATGATGGTGTGAGAATGTTTCTATATTAAGGATAAATTCTCGTGAAACTTAGAAAAAAAAGTCAACTGATGGGAGATCTAGGAAATTATACAGCTGTGAATGGTATTGTAAGCATAGATAAAAATTGAATATTTGTTTTTTTTCTTAAACTGAGTGTTATTATTTGGTACCAGACTGTAAATAAAAGGAAGGCTTTCTTTTCCCAGAAGAGAGACAATTTTTACAGGAATTTTTTAGACACAGGTGTAAGCTAACTTCAGCTGTATCTACTATGAGTAATAACTTGAATTCAAATTCTAGGTCAGGAAATTTCTAGAAATTTCTAGAAATCTTCCCACTGACTATTGGGAAGATGAAATGAACAAAAATCTCCATTATTTCTTCTTATACTCTAATCTTGCATTAGTAGACACTCGTAGACAAGTGGTTTGCTACATCTATGATCTGACCAGGTTTTCTTGGTGGAGTAACCTGTCTACCATGAGGCATGTTAAGAGTTAAATTACAATCCTTATAGGAAATGAGGTGATAATGGGGGTGGAGATTTCACTAATTGGCTGGGTTGGGTGTATAAAGGAGTCTCTTTCACTTGCCACGTGTAGGCTTCTTGATAGTGTTGTTGAACCCACACACCACAATTCACCATATGCTTCCTTTCAAACCCATCCGACAAATTTACCTTCTCTGAGGTCTGCTGTTTTGCAATAGCATCATGTAATGTGCTACTGTTTCTCTTAAGAGTTTATCTACATTATGCCTTCCTGTGTATGTATTCCACTTATTTCAGATCATTGTTTGAAGTGATAAAAACCTCAAAACAGAGTATGGACTTCTTTTCAGCAACATTGCTTTGCCTCTTACTTTCTGTACCCCAGCTGATGCTATAAATGATCTGGCTCATTTCCATTGCCTGACAGACAAACTGGAGTGGCAATGCCACTAGCCACTAACCACATGCAGGACTGAAAGCAGTAATAATCCAAAGCAAAATAAATGAAAATCAATAACAAATATTTTCATGGCATGTTTTGCATCAAATTCTAACTCTTCCCATTGAAAATTAAATGTCAAAGAAGTTCTCACAGTAAAGTCTAAGAAAAATTGACGGAGGGGGGAATAGCACAGGCAGGTACAGATTCTTTTCACTGTTATATTTATATTCTAGTGTTTTACTTTTCAAGTCAGCTATTTCTGTGAACCTAGTTGGAGAGAGCTGTCAGGAAGTATTCTATGAAACACAGAAATGAGGAACCCTTGCCAATGACTCCAAGTGATTAATGCACATGGGACTACTTCGTAAGCAAATGCAAATTATGATCTATTTTGCTGGTTTGCCACAGATGATTTCTTCAAAGTTGTCTTTCATATCTTAGCCTTCTGTCTTTGGAGAAGAAAAGTCTGTTGTCTGAAGGAAACTGACTCCAAATGCTGTAAGTTCAGGTCTTTTCAGCTGTATTATACTGTCAAATATGATTACTCTTATTTTTCATATAGTCATTTGATAAACATACTATTTTTATCCATTGATTTATAGATTTAGGGATTATAACGATCAATTACTTCCAGTGGAAATGTTCTAAGATCCCAAAGCAGGCTCTATTCTCGAAAATTTTCCATTCATTTTTGCTATATTTATGAAATAACTTTAAATATTTGGATCCAGATTGAGTAAGAGGTTAATGTTAAATGTTAAGTATTAACGTTAAATGTTAAATGCAGTAAATTTACAAAAAAATCCCATTAATTTCAGAGAATTTTCACCCAAAGCTTTTATATGCTTTGGGCAGAATTCATTAGGGTTCTATGAGTCAGACAAGATAGGCCAAATGAGTCATCTCATCTGTACTTCCTACATGAACAACCCAGGGAGCACAACTCTTGGTAGGACTGATCTGGCACAAAGATCTTCTCAGATACAGATGAGGTTGCCAGTCTGAAAATGTCTTCCTCTTTCCTCTAATGATACAGGGTTTGTAGACAACAACTTTAAACTAAATGCCTGTTTTTAGATGTCTAAATTTAGAAGAAATGAATTCAGAAAAAATATACACTCCTTAATGTTAAACATTTAATATCTTTAAATTTAAGCAAAAATAGTCCTCCTTAAAATCAAGGTACTCATAGAATCAAATCTTTCCTAATCTCTATGCGTATTTACCTAGTAAATTTTAGTCTGAAGGGGGAGGAGGGTTGGCTTTTTTTTCTTTATCTTCCAAGGTTATCAACCAACAAATTAATTAATTCATTCATTAAAGGCTCAATAATTATACTATGTTGCAAACACTAGTTACTGACTGACTTAAAGGAAAACTGCTATAAGAATACATGTATAGGACCGTAAGGCACCTTCAGACATGAAAGCCTCACTTGTATCACTGAATGATTCCAGGTAGGTGAGCCAAAAAGGCAAGAAGCCAAGACTGAAGAAGTCAGAAAAAGGCAGAACAGGGGGTATGGATGAGGAAACTTACAGTGAAGAATGCCTCAGTGTTAATTTACAGAACACCTGTTATTTCAAAAGAATCAGCCAGAGGATTTCACATGCTGGCCCTATGAATATGCATGTAGACTGACTCATAACAAGGGGAAAATTACCTTGAATTTACCAGATCTAGAAAACATCTGCCGAAACATAAATTCCTACGATACTAAAGCTCTGAGGTTGTTTATGCACTAAAATGTGCCTGCTAGCTTTTCCTTATAACACAGGGAAAAAAGAAGAAATCTAATAACCGTTTCTTTGGCGCTTAAAAAAGGATACTATGCCAGTTGATAGTATGTAACTGAAAAAATATTTTAAAGTGTTTCCTTTTGTGTTGTAATGGTGGGATGTGCTCTAGGACATATTTTCCTTCCAGGAAAGTGATGGACAGCAGGTGACCAATCGATCAGAAGCTGAGTCTAAGGAACAACAAAAAGAGAGATGAAAACTGACCGAAGGAAAGGAAAAGAAAACAGCAGAGATCCTGCCCTGAGATCAGCGTGGCTCAATGAGTTTCCCCATGCTGCAGTAATTACTGACCTTGTTTCTCATTGTGCAGTTGCCTCCAGTGAAGATGAATAAAACAGAGGTGCCTGAGCTAGTGGGGTGCTCTCA
Organism: Neopelma chrysocephalum; assembly: GCF_003984885.1. Lineage (NCBI taxonomy): Eukaryota > Metazoa > Chordata > Aves > Passeriformes > Pipridae > Neopelma > Neopelma chrysocephalum. The sequence continues at coordinate 3,188,379 of NW_020897691.1, read as the reverse complement.
TTTAAGTGAGGTGAAAAGGGCCAGACACAGGTCCCACAGCAAAGACATGGTACAGCTCCTGTCACAGTCTCTCTGTATCACCAGCCTGTGGCCAGATGCTTGTGTAATAACTGTTTTAGGGCACACAGACAATGACATTCCTCTAACACCGCTCCAAAGTCAGAAGAAAAAACCTCAGCAGCAAACAGAGACGGTTGCTTTCTTGCTTACGATAATATGAAATGTGAAATGTAAGAGCTTTTTTTTGTTTTTAGTTGCTGAGGTTGATTGAAATCACTGTTACCACAGTGGATGGACTGCAAACACCTTAAGAAGAGATAGAGATTTTTTTTTCTTGTATTTAAATCTTAGAAATCTTAAAAAGCAGTATAGACTCTACATTAAAAAGCATAACCAAAATTAACCTCTAAAAATAAGAAAGAGAAATGAATATTTTGTATAATTTTTTAATGGAATTCTTCAATAATATTGGAAATTGGTCCCTTTTCCTAGACACTGCATAGGTGCTATAGAAAATGCTAAGGTAGATGGGTTTCTTCTCATTACCTTCTTTTTTCTGTAAAATGAATAGTGGTTATAGTGGTTTTGTTCAGATTTCAATTGTTTTCAGAAGAGCCATTGTTCCATTGATATTAAAAAGAAAAAATAAGCTGTCTAATCTCATCCTGTGTAAAGAAATTACTTTTATTTTACTAAATTATGTGCATGTACAGTGTGTTTAATTCAGAAAAAGAGATGTCTTAATAGTATAATATATATTCCATTGTATTAGATGCAACCAGCTGCCAGAGAAGTAGCAACAAATGAGAGACTAAGAGAATAGAGAGGATAATACCCTTTAATGCCTTTCTTATGGATTCCGCAAATCCTCTTGATATCTTCATGTGAGAAGAAGTCTACATGATGCTGCAGGCTTGGGCAGAAATTGCTATACAGACTAAGTGCTGGCCTCTACCTGACTTCTGAACTGCAGGAAGGCTGCACTTCATTTCCTTATTTGAAAAGAAACTATTGTGTTTATAATTTTTGGTGAATTGGAAGGATTTGTTCACCCTTAATATACAGCAAGTTTCAGTTTCACCTCTAGAAATTAGTGTAAATGAGATGTTCCAATAAATTCTGATAAAGACAGAAACATTTTGCTTTTGATGGTCTGTGAACTGTATTTCAGCAGAATCATTGAGAGACAAGTGTTTTGTCATAGTCCTTATCCACCCTTTTGGTATATCCACAATCTGTTTTTCTTTAGAGAGGAAGACTCCATCGTCGCAGAATCACAGAATGTTTAAGGTTGGATGGGAGCCCTGAAGTTCTCATTTTCCAACCCCCCCACTCAAGCAGGGTCACCTAGGCCTGTTTGCCCATGACCATGTCCACACAATTTTTGAATATCTGCAAGGATGGAGACTTCGCAATCTCTCTGGGCAACTGGTGCCGGCGTACAGTCACCCTCCTACTAGTAACTGTGTTTCCTGATAGTCAGACAGAGCCTTCTGTCTTTCACTTTTTGCTCACTGCCTCCTGTTCTGCCACTGGGCATCACTGGAAAGTGTCTGGCTCCATCCTCTTTACCACTTCCCTTCAGGTATTTTTATACATTGATGAGATCCTCCTTGAGCCTTCTCTTGTCCAGGCTGAAATGTCTTAACTGTCTCACTCTTTCCTCACAGGAGAGATTCTCTAGTCCCTTAATCACCTTCATGACCCTTCCCTGGATATCTTCAGTACCTCCATATCTCTCTTCTGCTGAGGAACCCAGACCTGGACACAGCACTCCAACTGTGTCCTTGCCGCTGCTGAGCAGATGGGAAGAAGCACCTCCCTTGACCAGGTGGCAGCCCAGGATATCATTAACTTTCTTTGCCGCTTAACAGAAAGCTAATCAAAAACCTTTCTTATAGCTGTGTGATCAGTCCTTGATAAATACTTGAATTATGCTGCTTTTACTTTTATTCATGTGTTTACGTTTCAGAGAAAGGGAAGTTATGGCATTGCAAACAACTTAAAGCACAAATCTAAATTCTTTTAAGGTTCCTTGGTTGAGAATGGGCATCATTCAAGAAATTTTCCTATTCTCTTCGTGTTTCTTTTTAGTATGTGACCCCATAAGTGACACTAAATAGACAAAGAAAGACTTTTATAAAGACTACAGTTATTATTTTCTTCTGGATGCATGTAGATAAACACAAAGAAGATAAAGCACATGCACAAACCCTGTTACTCTTCTGCAGATCTGCAGGAATCGCAATGATGTCTCAACAGTTCAGTCACTGTCATGCTGTTTATAGAAGTTAAAAGCCAAGCAGGCACATGCAGTATTGGACTATAGGTTGTACATGAATGAAATGTCAATTGGTAGTCTGGATTCATTAGAAAAATTGGTAACTACATGTTTTTACATATCTCCAGTTCATTTCCAATGATAAAAGCATGCTCTCTGCTTATTACATTAATGCAAAAAAATTTTAAGTAATTTATTCCGGCAACTGACATACAGATTTTAATAAGGTAATTTGTTAAGGAATACTTTTAAAATATTAGAGGTCTAAAGGTGCAACAGAACAATGAGAAACAAAGACTTTGGCTTTTCCTGAAGTAAGATTGTTATGCATTATTACAAAGCAATTGTCATCGAATGATGTGTTCTGTGTTCATTCTACTGCTCACTATAATTATGATCACAATTAAACCTCAAAAATTGTTACTGTCAGTTTAGGATGCATGAGGCTGAAAAGACAGTTTGCAGTGCAACGAATTTTATTATTATTAAAGACTGGTTAATCATAGCCAGCTGCAGTTGATCAATCTGGAAATCTCACACATTTAGGAATGTGTCACCAAGTTGATTCACCTAATTTTGGTGTTGTATTTTCAGTTACATTTCAACCATCTCTGTGAAAAGAACAATCTTAAATGACCTTCTTCTTTCACTGTCCTTGTCCAAACCAGCAAGAGCAGATTACACCTTTTCTTAAGCATTTTTAGTGCAAATGGAAATACTTTATAAACAGATTTGGAGTGCTGTATTGTTGTCATTAAAAGGACACTTCTATGGATTTGGAAGCAAGGTACAAAATATTAAATTTATGTCCTCAAATTAGACCTTGGACTCAGAAAATTTTCATTTGAAATTCTCTCTTGTAGTGTTATGAGATAAAGTTCAGAATAAATGGAATTAAAGCATTTTCCTCCAGATTTTCAAATTCATAGACTTTGATTTTGAAATACAACTCTTTAGTGCTTTAGATGATACTACAGTGTAATACTTGGTTATAAATCAAAATATATAGATTATATTCTAACCACAAATCCTTATGAAATAATAGATTAAATTTTGCTGTTTAATTGCTTGGTCCAATTGGAATTTTAAATTTAGTGTTTGAATTACTGGAGATTTGTACTTAGGTGAAGCAGAACAGCATTAAATATTTAATACTATCATCATATTTTTCAGTGTTATTTGACTTATTTTTAGCTTCAGTAGGTGCATAAATTTTTATATCACAATTATTTCTGATCTCAGAGAGCATGGGCATTTCAATTGTTGTGTTTGACCTCCAATTTGTTAGTGAGTGAAGGACTCAAGCCCTCGACATGTATCAAGAACTGCTTTCTCTATTGAACTTAACTCTGCAAGTTTTGTAACATTTGACATTTATTATAACAAAAAAGCTCTGTCATGTTTTCCTATCTTCAGTTACTCGTTCCTTAACTTGTAACTGAACTATAGGCCTTTGTGTCAGGGAGAGTGAGAAAAGTATGGGCTATGAGAAATCACGACAAATATTCTTTCAAAAAAATAATTATTTTAGAAAATATGACATAAAATTTAGTTGTTGTAAGGTATGAAAAGCCAGTACATAAAATTTAATTCCATTGCTACTTGATAGCTTTATTAAAAAGACCATTCCCATAAATGTTACGTAACTGCTATTGCAATATGCATTTCTAACTGTAAGATAAATTAATTTTCAATTTTTTACATTCACCTTATAAACAAAATTAAGGACTTTAGAAAATAGTATCCATTCGTCAGCTACAGAAGTTAATTTGAATTTTCTGTGTTACACTCAATACAGTTATGCCCTATGCATATATGAGAATATGTAAGAAAGTGAGGGTCTGAAGTGCATGAGAATAGGAGGTAGAGAAAGGACTTGGAGACAGAGTCCGAGGAAAAGAGGTAGGACTCGTATGTCCACGAGTATTGAAGGTGAAAGAAACTGACCCTGACAAGTCTGCATGAGAATATGAATAGTTCATTGAGGTAGTCTGTTGTCATGAAATTTAGACTTAAGATAAGACTTAGGTGTTTACCTCTGTACCTGAGCAATACCTTCAAGAAAGTATTAAAAAAACCAATTTGTGAAATTCTAATTGCATTATAAAAATGGGATTTTTTAGACAGTTTTGCCACAGTATCAAAGTATTCCACCATTCAGCAATATTCAGAATCTTGAATTTTTACGTCACTCTTTATCTGTATCTAACAGCTAGACTCAACAATTTCACCTGAAGTGATAGATAAATCAGGAGTTCATTGCCAAAGTCTCCAATGGTAGACTTGTGCCTGAAGACACATATGCGATCTCACACTGATTTCATTTTAAAGGTGGTCTGTCTATTTGAATTTGACTCTTTGTTTTTTATTCTTTCAATTCACTTCAAATTGACAATTGTATCTGTTTATATCTATGGCAACAGCCACAAGCTTGCTCTCCTGGTTTTCTTTTTCTCTGTATACATCAAATATTATGCCAGTTTTTGTAACATGGCAGACACAAAGACTTTGTTTCCAGTGTGCTTCATTTGGTGGTTGGCTTTTCCACTTCTGTTAAAATAAACTCGTCTAATAGTTTTGAAGTTCAGAGCGTTATTAGTTGTTGTTCAGCATTTTAAATGCAAGCCTAAGCTTCTGTCATAGAGAAAAAAATACCCTGAGTTCCCAAGTCTGAACTGTTGTGCAGTTAGTATTACAGTGATGAAGGACTCCACACTGCCTTAAAAAGAAGAGCTAGGTTTCTGTGTGTCAGTAAGATAGTTAACTTCAAAATATGTAATTTTTAGCTTCTATACATTTATAAGTTTTCACAAGAACGTGCTGTATCATCAGATGCAAAACACGATAGCAAAAGTATCCTCACCCCAAAGCATCAAGGCCAGAAATCTGAAAATTTATTTTAAATTTGAATCTAAGACATAATCCAAGGTTTTAAATTAGGAGTATTTCCTGTTCTGCAAAATGACCATAGCATGGTCATTACCCTTTATCCCACTGCATGCAACAAGCCCAGTAACATCTCTGACTGAAATAGAAGTTGTACTGCTGATGGCTACATACATACTCCTTATTCAAGTGCAATATTGTAGTCAAATATCATAATTCATACCAGGCAAAAAATATTTTTGTGTGTAATTCATGTGTCATTGTAGTTCAAATACTATCTTCCTGAAGGACATTTAAAGCAAAGAGGTTGAAAAGCATGCATGAGGCTAATCAGTAATAGGAATTAAAAGATAATACCATGTTCTTCAGTGAATTTCAGATATAATAATTATTTTCATACTCAGATATTAGAGAATAAAACTTTTTAAATGCCACTTAGATACACTTGACTTCTTTTAAGCTTTGTGTAATGATTATAGTTCTCAAACCTACCTCTAAAGTTAATAGGTTTCAATTTCATATCAATATGTTTACTCTGTTCACTCATAAATGAATTAGAAAGTAGAAATTACTACAACTTCATCATTGCAGATGATACTTGGATTTCCAGGCATACCTCAGCTGGGACTTTAACAGCAAATATCAGAATCCAACTACAAAAATTCTTATGATCCTGCTTTTATTTGTACCCTTTTAATTTCACATGCTATGAAAACAAGTAAAAAGAACGGCCCTGGGAATTGTTAAGGTTTTATTGTAATTCAAGTATCTGCAGTTATAATGGAAATGACTGGAAAAACCTTTGAAAGCCTTTGAAATATGTTTATCATATCTTCTAATCCATTCCAACACATTTCACATCCAAAATATCCCATTTATCACTTTACAGAAAATAAAAAATAACTAAATAATCTTTTTTGTTACTCATAAGATAGCTGTAAGAAAAACTGAAAACAATTTTTCCTTACTGATGTCTTTCTTTGAACATAACCAAACCTATATGATTATCGAAGACTTTTTCAGTTATTAGTAGGGAATTTGTAGGAGTATAGAACACTCATTTTCATTATACAATTCTGTTTATAGGCATCTAAAAAAAACTATAAAATCTATATATAAATGTTTTTAAAGATATACATTTACTTTATTTGTCTTAGTTGTTTCAAAAGAAGGATCCAAATTATGCATCCCTTTTTCTAATCCAACAGAACCAGAGACAGAGGGATAAAGGCTATTGACATGTTCTTGTTGTGGGCAATACATGGCTTGTGTCTTGTCTACTGTATAGTAGACAAATTAAATTGTTTGAGCTCTTTGAACAAGCTCGGACTAAGTTTTGAGGGGGGCAGCATTTTAGGAGCTGCTCTGATCCTGCAAATATGCGTGGTTGGTGCATACTTCAGAGTCCCCCAGTCCTGGTCAGACAGCAGTGAGCATTACTGGAGATGGGTAAAGAGGACCCCTGTGGGGGTTTGACCCCAAAAATCCAATCTCCAAGCTCCCCCACAATTTACCTCAACACTGAAGAGATGTTTTCAGACAGGCACACCTCAGCATGGGGGAATTATTTCAAAATTTATTACTACCACACTAAATAATATAGATACTAAAGAGCAAATAAACACACACTATTAATATAATCCCTTCCGGCCCTGGACCCTCCCACATCAGTTCAGGAGAAGTTTTCAGGGCAATAGTTAAAAGTCTCTCTATCATTGGGGTATCAGGGAAGGGGTCTTCTTGAACCCCCACCAGCCCTCAGCTCCTGCTGAGGTCTCCTCCTGAGCTGCAAGGGAAACACTTGCGTCATCAGGTCTTCATCACGAAGTCCAGGGAGTCAGCTTGTGAGTTCTTTCCCCCTGATCCGTGACGGTTCCTTCCCAGAGAGTAAGATGTTCACTCTCCCTCTCCAGGTTGCAGGTTTCTGGGTCTTGCTCAGTCTTTCTATCCCAAATAGTTTTCACCAAAAGTCCTTACCCAGAAAAAGCCTGCTGATTTGGCTTCTCTCTGTTTTAGCTGCTGCAGCTTCAGCTTCCACTTGTCACGGAAGGCATTCCTCCCCCCGCATTCCTCCTTCAGTTTTCAGCTGCTCCTGCCCAAACCTCACGTAGAGCCTCCTCTGAGCCCCTTGGCTTTCATTTCTTCAGCCTTGCTCAAGGTCACTAACATTTTTAAATGCCACTTAGATACACTTGATTTCTTTTAAGCTTTGTGTAATGATTATAGTTCTCACATCTACCTCTAAAGTTAATAGGTTTCAAGTTCATGTCTTCCCCGCCATTATGGGGGGGAAAAGGGAGCAGCGAGGCTGCTTCGGTCTCTCTCCTCTTCCTGGAGTTCTTCCAGCTCTGCACATCACAGCTGCTTCTCGGGGCTCCGGATCACCCCTGGCCCATCTCCTGGCTCAGCTCCAATGCCAAGCCTTAAGTCCACGTCACCACTTCTCCTGGGTAGTGGGGGGAAAGAGCCCCCTAGCCTTGGCCACAGGCACCTGGTTGAGTTAATATACTGTCCCGAGCTTTCCACAGCCTGTCCAGGAGGGAAGAGGGCCTGGCCCCCCCCTGCAAGGGGGCCAGCAGGCCTCTCTCTTCTCACCTCGTGGTCTCACACTCACACACACACTGCCAACAACTTCCAGCTGTTGTAATATCTAATTTCACAGGGGCAAAAAAACCCCAGGTTCGATTGGTCCCTCAGCGGAAACTCTCCTAGGACCAACCAATTCCAACCTCCTCTAGTCCCCTGTTTGCAAACTCAAACAATTTTTAACTCTCAGACACTTCCCTGTGCAATTAATTTTTTTTCATAGATGAGTTGTTTAAACAATTTGAAAAAAAACATAAACAATTTCCTCAGTTACAGTATTGAGTGGTTTTAATATTACAGAAATACAGCAACAAAGATAGTGAGGGTATCTCACAGAATTATTCATATATAAATGGCAAGGTTTAGAGAGAAAATATAAAGGGTGTATCCAAAGCACACCCTTTACTAATGGATCTCCAGTCCACACTTTCTTTCACACAGATAATAATTCTTGAAATTGTGGGATCTATACGTGATGATAGAAGTTGTTCTTTCTCAGAGGAAAAGCACTGTTGCCTTTAAAAGCAATTTGCTTTAGCACAGAGTTGACTGAACAATGAAGCCATCTGTCTGCAATTGCCACCATCAAACCAAGGCAGGGCCCCACTCTTAATTTCTGGTGGGCATCAGTGGAGCTCCACAAGCAGAACAACAGCAGGTTGCAGCTTCAGCTGATGTCTGAATTCACCTTCCACTCTGTTTCTGGGCATAACCTGGAGGTAAATGTTACTCCTTGCAAGCTTTCTCATCATGGGCATCCAAGCACACCTTCCTTCTGCTTCACCTGGATGGGACAAAGTGCTATCTGCTCTTTTTACAGAAGTCCTGTAAGACGCACAGTGGCAGAAGCTTATAAGTGACATGATGGCAGCTATTTACTATCATAAGTATTGGCCATTTTCAATAAGGCCATTTTCAATAAAGGATAAATCCCCAGCCAAATAATTTGAGGGATGTAACTAAAGATAAAAATTTTTAATTGAGTTGTTTCAGAATACTTTAGTAGCCATCCAAAAATGTCACAGTAAATAAAGACTTAATTTGAAGAAATACAAACAAAGGAAGAGGATGTTTACAGCAATAAACTAAAGCTAGGAACTCGGAAAATTGACAAATTTTCTGGAAAAACATAAGGACATTTATAGAAGATTGAAAGATAAAGTATGTTTCAAAGAGCATGACAAAAAATAAACTGAAGTGAGTTGTATTGATCACACTTTTGCTTGATTAGGGGGTTCATCTTTTGACTGATAAATCAACTCTAGCGGATCAATGAAAGTTAGCAAGCTCTACCCTTTCATTTCAATTACATGACAAGGGAAAGCATTCAGAAATACATATTATGACAGAAGATGTCAGATGAGTATTTCATTCATACAGTATGATGAACTATTTTCTATTGTATCAGTAACTTTGGAAGGTTTTAACAGTTACAGGAGTTAGACATATTCAAATGAGGATTTTCAGATAATTTGAAAACTTGCATTTACATAGGTCAGGAAAAATCCCTTATTAACATTAGTTAAAGTTGATTTTCAATGACTCACGGAACAGTCAATATTGAAAAAAGATAATTGGGATGATTAAACTGTTTATTTCTGTCAGCTTATTATAAAGTGTGGACAAACTTATAATAATATGTTATTAATAAAGATTTAAAGGAAAGTAGTGTACTTCATGCCAATAGATGTAAGTTTATGGAAAACAGATCTTGTCAAACCAGCTTTATGCCTTCCTCTTGCTGAAAATAAAATCAATTATCTATGGAAAAAAAGAACAAGTAGCAAACTGTGGATACAGGACCAAGGCAGAGGCCTTATATTGGTTGTAGGAAGCTGTTACCCCAATGGTTGCAGGATGCCTACCTGAACAGGAGATCCCCCTGGAGTAGTCAGACCAAAGGAGCAACTCTTAAAATGCTGTATCTGTTTTGCCTCTATTTCCCTCAACCTTCCCTGGTAAGGAATGAGGTAGGAATCCTCAGTAGGTTTCTTGGAATGGTCAAATTTTCAGGGGAATAGGGAACATTGAGAAGAGTTTCTAATAGTATGAATGTGTGCACAATTTGTGGATGTAAAGGTAGTCAGAGTATCTGTATTTGGCTCTGTTGCCATCTCACATAGGAATTCTCTGTATATCCAAGAAGTTACTGATTAAGGAGGTCACTGGCAAACTGAGAAAATTTCATGGAGAAGCCATAAGAACAGCTGGCAGACTGTAAGGATGCTTGAGAATCTGAGAAGTCATTCACTGATTGTGAAAGCTTAGCAAAGATTAAGGTGTGATTTGATAACCTTTTATAAGTGCCTACTGAGGAAACAGGAGTTTAATAATGGAGAATAGATGTCCCATGGTTACGAATTAGTGTTACATAGTTCAGACTAAAGAAATAGAAAGACATGAACACATTTCAGGCTTACTGAAGTACATAAAAAAGGAAGTTATTAGATTTTATTTATTTGTAGAAAACTGTAAAAGACAAAAAATATGAGGGTTTGATCTGAATCTTCTTCAATATAAAAGGAATCCCTAATCAGCCCTAGGCGAACCAAGAAGAAAGAAACCAAGTCAGACAAACAGACAGACAGAGAGTAGATTTTACATTTTCACTGCATTTCTAATCTCCTTTTAGGTGTAGTACTTTGATTTATTTTGGACTCAGTAATACATGTGCAATGACTACAAAATAAGTAACTTCAAAACTTGGGCTGCTCATCCCAAACAACATTCATTTGATCAAAGATTTTTTTGCTTCAAGGATGGCTATAATATTCCAGCTAAGACCTTATCACAGTAATACAGAGAAAAATCTACTTCAAATGTCATAGGCACAAATTTTCTGCATGGAAATTGCTCTTTTTTTTTTTTTTTGTGTCTCTCTGCCTTTTTTTTTTTTTCCCCAACAGCAAAAGGTTATTCAACCTTAATCTTTTTGTGATTCAGGTTATTTTGCAGGCATTTTTTCAGACAGTGGCCTAGCTTGTTTATTCCTGTCTATATGTAATATCTTGCGCTAGAAAAAAATAGCATGGTTTTTCCTGGCCCTATCTAAAATCTGACAGGATTTCTCTGAATTTCATGATAATAATTACCATCTTCTTGCCTTGGTGACCCTTCATACTTAGTGAGTACACCTTCTGTTTGCTTCTCTGGGTCATTCATACAAACATTTAATAGTTTTATACCCTGACCCTTTGGAGAGTGGGAGCTGCTCAGCTTTCCATTTACTTGTGTCATTTTCATCTAAACCATGCTTTTCCTTATTCTTTCCAGGAAAGGCACACAAACTTGTGGTGAACCTTACTGGAATTGCAGTATAAGTTCTGATGTTCCTTCTCCATCTGTAGGAGGAAATGAAGCTTGTTAGACATGATTCATTCCTGAGACACAAATGTTGGTGGCTATTCATTCCTCTGCTTTACTCAATGTGTTCACAGTTTTCTTGTTTATTGGCTCCATATTTTTTTCAGCAGTGGAAGTTTGGAAGTTAGGCACCTCCTTTATGTAGCAATGTACCATTTTGCTTTTCACTTTTTGTTCATATCCATCTATCATAACTCATCAGATGCAACCTAAAGCTCAGCTTTTATTTATGAATTCTTTCAGTGCTCTGGAAAGAAAAAAAAGCCATCAGATGAAGGCAGTTTGAAAACACCTGATTAAGTCAAGTATCAATTTGTTCCTTGCTGAAGTCTTGATCCTTCATGCCTGATATTAGCTATGACAGTAAATGAGCTTTTTAGCAAGAGTGGAAAAAGTCATTAAGTGTTTAGAAATTTTCAGCATCGTATGTCAACCACTTTCAATCTCTGCAGAAATAAACTAACGATCTCTCGTTTTTATCCTACCTCTGGAGTACTTACTTGTAACTGGTTTCCTGTTGCAATTAATTTCCTCCACAAGTTTCCTTTTCTGACCTTGTTTTTTAACTCAAACTTTAATTGCAGTGCTGTGCTTTTGCACCCATCCTCAGTAGTTTGACCTGGTGTCTCTTTTCTATGCTGTTCACTTGGTGCTTAAAATGACGAGATTACAGTCTCTCAGTTTTGTGCCCTTGATATTCTTGTAAATTATTAATTTCTTTTACACCTTCTCATACAAGCCATTTGAAATGATCTTTCCTTCCAATTCTCTGTTTCATTGAAGTTTGACTTCTGAAAGCTATTGTTTTCGTTCTGCCCTGATTTGTGCACTCTCTTTGGGTTGTGAAGTTACAGTGTCATGTTCACTCACACCCAAGTTATCTTTTAATCTGATGGCCTCAGAGTTCTTCTCTCTTGATTGAGATAATATGTGGAATTTCTCCCTTATGAATGCCCTACAGTTTTGCTACTACTTGGAAGAACTTGCAGGACAGTAAATGTCTACCTGTGTCCCTATTTCATAAGTTGTTTCTGTTATTACACTTTTTTACTGATGATTACTCATTTAAGGATTTTAAAGGATCAGAACGACATCATCTACTCTGGCTTACAGTTGCAGCAAATATGCCTGCTTGTGATTGTTCACTGGCTAATTCTGTATTTTGTGAGACTGACACTTAAACCTCTTCTATTTCAATTTCTCTTTATTTCTATTTTAGTGCCAGATGTGAATCTCAGCTGTGGCTGAGGATTCAATATTTTGAGATAATCTCCTCTGTAACTCTCATATCCTTTCAAAATAAACTTATTTTTACCCAATTCCTTTGTTTTGCCTGTGTTGCCATCTTGCCTCTGACTACTTGTTCAGCACAGTGAACCTGTGTGTGTGTATATGCATGTGTCCATGCCTGCACTTACCTGAATATTGAACTTAGAGGGTGATTTTGCATCCTAAGGAGACTAAATAATAACAGACAGAGGAGTGTTTGATTTCTAGAAGTACAAGTGTCAACTAAGCTGCCTATAATATGTGGATTTAAAAACCTCTGGGCACAACAGGAATACTCATGAGAACAGTTTAGTGACTGCAGCAACAAATGCTTAAAATATTCCCCCCTATGGAAGTAATGATAAAGTTATCTTAGCAGTGCATAGGCAGAGACAGTTTCACAATTCTTCGTAGATTAATATTCTTAATAAAACCTGTTATACATTTAATTTTAAAAAGCATTTAATTTTTCTTTTTTCTTACCATATATCTCTTTGGTCATGCCTTTCCATTTCCTTAGAGGTTTTGGAATTGGAACTAGACAGTTTAATTTACTTTGGTTCATGCTTCCTATAAGTCTGCATTTAAGCATCTTTTCCATGAAAGACAAATAAAAAAGGAAACATATCAAGGATGCAGAGGACTGAGAAAATTGTAATGTTTTTCTATCCTGGAATTAGAGTACCTAGGAATTATAATTTCACTCTACATTAAGAGCAAACTATAGTTTTTAACCCTCTGTGTCCTTAATATCATGATTCAGTGAGGCCTTTAAACACCTGCTCTACTTCAAAATATACTCACATTTGCTTTATTGGATCAGGTCTTAATTGGACCTTATTAAGGTCAACAAGCTTGTGCTCTGTGTCTTATTTTCAAGTTATTTAATTGAAATCACAGAGATCCAATTAATTCCAATGGAGCTGGTTTACAGATATTATATTTACATATCAAGTACTAAATGGAGGCAAAATTGAGGATTACTGACGGTCTAAAGGCTTTTGATTCCATAGCTGTCCGCAATGCAAAGCTATATGAGTGGAAGAGTTTCCTGTTATTAGAAAATTTTATAACTTCTACAGATTCAATTCTTCTCACCTAGCATTTAGTTCATAAACACATGCATCTTTCTAAAGCTACAAGTGCATAGTCATGGAACGATTTTCAAACATAGATATAAAAATAAGTTAATGTAAATAAACAATAATGTTTATAGACGGGAAATGCTACATACTGAATTCCTCAGGGTTAATTTTTGGAAAACTTTAGCTGTATCTTGTTAAGATGAAGTTTGGTACTGATTTACAGGATCACTATGGAGTTCCTTATTAAACTGTCACTCAGAGAGTATAAGAGTGGAAAACCCATTACTGTTTTAATTAGGTCTGTGGTAGTTTTCAGACTGGTGACAGCTGCCCACATGTGGCTCAGCATATATATTATCTGAGTGGCAACACTGCCTCTGTTGTGGTAGAAGACTTTCCAGTCATTACAAAAGGGATAAGGATGTTTCTTTGCCCCTTAGGGGGCAGTATCACAATCCAGGAAAAAGCTTCAAAGGATAGATTTATTTTCTTGCAAAATATGTGTAATGAAAACACATGCTGCAGATTCATTGCATTTTGCTCTTCTTTGATTTTTCTTACTCAGATATAGCTGCCTTGCACAAACACCCAGTTACATTCCTCTAGGTACAAATGTTACCAACAAAAAATTAGATGAATGGATACCAGAGGACTGTGCCATTCAAATATGTTGTGTTTATTGCATGACTACAGGATTCCAGGAAATAATTCCATGATAAATCAGGTGTTCGTATTTCTGGACTAAACTGGGCAGAGTCAGGTGATTGGTAGCCCCCATATCTCATTATCTTTCAGCTGTTAATTACTTTCAGTTCCAGAAAATGGGGTGAGACAGAATTTCCTAATGTGCCCTTGTGACATGGAGACTAAACAAATTTTCAACAGTGATCATGAAAGTAATGTGCCTGGACTGTCATTCATCCTTAGGCTGAAATATACCTGATCTGTAACTGTGAAGGAAACTAAGGTACAATATTTGGAATATTTACCTGCTCTAAAACAAGTTCATGAAGGCCTACACTTATCTCTGGTAAATGTGTAATAGAAAAGCCCACCTCCATTGGTAGGAACACGTTTGGAAATGTTGATGAACTCCCTCAAATTGCCTTGAATTTGCTCAAAACTGTTATCATTTAGTAGCTAATACTCCTTATAAACCCTAAAACTCCATATGATCGCTAATAAAGCATTCAGTCATCATACAGCCAGCATGCTAAGTCACATTTGAAAAGCAGAATATTCTTTGCTAAGCCAGGACAGTATTTCTTAAATAGTATCTCAGAACTAGATAATGAGTCAAGTCAGGCCCACCAAAAGCAATAGTATCACCTCCTGAACCCAAGCGATTTTTCTTTTCTTCTACTTTCAGAAGGAAAGGACTCTCTCTTTTTGCTCCAACATTGCACCGGGAGATGCTGCTCAGCAGTGTGGCAAGTAGATATGGTACACAAAGTGAATCATTCATTGAGTATTCGTGGGCTGACACTAATACGTATACTTGGGGAGCATGCTAAGTATCTATTCCCACACAGGTTGCTGTTTCTGCTCTTTTAAAAAGTAGACTAGTCCAAGCAAGAATCTGCTGTGAATCAGTGAACTGTCTCTCCCTGCCCTTTGTGCCAAGGTCTCATGCTGTGGACTGCTGAGAAGAATGACTTAATTAATTTTTCCCCATCTCTGACTTTGATGATTCCTTGATCTTATCTTCACCAGCTTTCCACTCCAATCTCACTTTTTTCTGCATATCTTATCTCATCATATTTTCTGTCGCGTTTTTTAAATTCATCATTTAATACTGAAAAATATGTACATTTTTTGATGTTTAAGAGATCTTGGACTGCTCAGCAGAAATAAGCAAAGTCTACCAGTCAGAAGACAGGACAAAATTAGTGTGCAATCAAAACTTTTCCCACGCATATAAATTACTCCCTCTCCCAAAGTCATAAAGAACAGATGGATGAGACTTTAGTATCATGAAATTCTGTTGATTAAAACAAGAAACAGTAATTGGGACAGGAAAAATCTTTCTGCTCTTCACTTTTTGGTCTGAGCTCATGAACTTGCTTTCAGTAAAAGGACAGAATCCAGAGCTATTTGTCTGGAAAAATAAAGTTGTGATCAGCCAGTAAATGAGGTAATTCAACCAGAACATTTGCAAGATGGAAAAAAATGTTATCTATGTTTGCCTGAGAGCTTTGTGATCACTGAAGAGGATGTATGGCTGAGCTACTAAATTCCAAGCAAAGGTAGCTAGAGTATGAGAGAGAAAACAGAAAGTTACATCAAGATTGCCTGTTCAGTGTTCATGGTCCATCCTTCACATGATGGAAGAATATAACGATAGGTTATTTTTTTTCTCTCTGAATTAAGGACTCTCTGCTCATGGATCTCACATGTCATCTTGCTTCCATCATGACCTCCTCTGGAGATCTCTGCTGGTCAAAGGTTTAAAAAAGTGATAGTAATCCATGTTAGAATAAGGAAACTGGAAACATGTTGGCCTTTTGCCAACAAAAGGCAGTTTGCATTACTATCTTTCCTTGAATTACCTTTTTGGTGATATGGGTAAGACCTTTCAGACAGATAGTGGATGAAGAATCACGTTTTGTATCTGTCTCCACTAAAGCAGGGGTTCCAAGAAACAGTGGATTTTCAAAGGAAGGCACAAGAAATCGGAAACTGCTATGAACATTTCAGGTTTTCTGCTGATTTTATCAAATTTATTTTAATGTCTGATATAAAAGAGAGTTGAAACACTGGATCATGATCAGTTTCTTTGACTGTGTTCTCAGAAGCAATATCTGTCCCTCCAAAAAGAGTTTGGATTTTTTTGATCACCTCCATATCTCAAAACTTGATTGTTATCAGAAGTAGCAATGTATGATTTCATGTGGGGGTGAAAACTAGTAGGGGTATAGTACATGAGCTTAATTTGACAATTATGGTTCTATGCTAGGGTTACTCAGCTAATTTTTTATATCCAGTGGAGAAATAAAGTGACATATTGTTTCTAATTTTGATATAGAGAAGAATTTATGCTTCAGAAGTCAGTCAAATTCTCTTCTTGTTTATGCCTGACAAAAAAAACCCTGAAAATTTCATTGTCAAATGAAGATTGCTACATCCACAGGTATACACTGAACTTCAGTATGAAGATTGTTGAATGGGTGTGTGAAGCCAATGTGATTTAAATTATGAAAGATTTCTAAAAATATCATAATCTCTTCACGGTGGAATTCGGCCCAGCACCTCTAATGAAACTGGCAACATGCATCAGCTGAAGTTATCATGAATCACAATGTATGCAACAGCACTAAAGTTACTAGTTTCTCTCATGCTTATAATTATCCTTATTCCAATAATGACTCTGTATAAGATTCAGACTACTTCATTTCTGACAACAAGAATTGGATAAAGGAGATGGAGAAGTAAATACCTTTATTGCATATCCTAAAAAGAAAACAAAAAAGCTTTTTTTAAAATAACTTGGATTTGCCTTCCTACATTAACTGATGTCTTGCAACCAGAAATTTAGATGCTACAGTATAACACAGCAACACTAAACACCAGTCTCTCATGCCAATATGTTTATTTCCATTTAAGAGGCCAGAGGAGTATTAGATTTGTAGCAGCAATGCTATAAGGAAACACTTGGTCTCCTAGCTGCCATAATTGTTATCAGCTGCAATTTACCAGGTTTCCTCTTATTAATGTTATCACTTGGCACACATTTATAATGCAGGTTTAGCCAGTTATTTAGCTATCTGTGAAGTGGTTTAACTCTGTAGGGCTTGGTATTAAAAAAAAATCTTATTCATTTTGAGGAATATGAGTACATGGTATCATCTGCAATTTAGTTAAATAAAAAGGAAGTCAGCTGGGAAATTTCTACAGTTGGACTAATTGCATATAATAGCCTAGGAAAATATGGATATTATAGATGAAACTAAATCCTTCAATAAAGCCTCCTTACGCTAGACATTTTTTGGATCTCCTTCCCCTCCTTTCCTTACGATAAACTAAAAAAAATTTGAATCTCTCACTAAATTATCTTCCTTTAATTATTCAAATTTCAAATAGAATATTTTTCATCCCTTGTCTTCATTTTCTGGCAGAAAGTAGAACAAATAAATTAATTCCATTAAGAGACATTAGAGGTCCAATATAGCATACTAAATCTGATCAATAATATACTGACTTATTGAATCATCTTGTAGTAAGTTGAAATTATTTTAACAGCTTACAGTCCAAAGTATTGAAACCAAATTCAAACCCTTTTTGTTTTACATGTAAGAATTAAAGGAACCAAAGGGCTGGCATCTAAACACTGAGTTCTCTGCTCATTTATACCCAGGGTTCCCACCAGCAACTTCAGACTTTGTATCAACCACTGATGCACACAAACATTGTCAAAAATTATATTCCTATGCTAGCATAGTGCCCTAAGCATATCTATCTACTCCAATCTACCTTGCTGGGGGTGCAGTTTTCTAAGTAATACATTAGAAAGAGCAGAACGTTCAGAAACCCAGTGCCTACACTAATCTGAAGTTGAAAACAAGGTTAGTTATGCTGCTGTACTCCCTCTCTGAGAAGTCAGAATATTATTTTCATCATGTCTGATGGGTGCTAAATCAGATTTAAAAAACCCAACAAACAGAACCTCTTTTTATTAAAAAAAAATCAAATATGCTCTTTCTTTTTAAATAAAAATATGCTCCACAATAGAAAACTTATGAATACAGAAAGAAATTATAGAACCTAGTTGATGATTGATACACAACTAAAATTTATAAGACATAATTATTTTATCAACGGATAAAATAATTACCATTTTCCACATCTTTTCTTGGTTGAACTTAATGTTCATTGTTAGAGCCATAAATATATGAATAAATACATATATGTACATATATATATATATATATACAACAACTCAACCTCGGGCATATTGATCACCATAACTGGTCTACTCTGGCCTCTAATCGAGAGGCCTGGAGACAGACCATTTATAACGCTGCTGATGCTTTTGAGAAAGCACGCAGGATCACTCTTGAGGAGAAAAGACAACGCAGAAAGAATCGAGCCTTGCAGAATATACCATCTAAGGAGTCTTTCTGCTGTATCTTTTGCAACCGGACTTGCCTTTCTCGTATTGGCCTTTTTAGCCACCAACGCGCTTGCAAGAAACGTGGGTAGAGCCCTTCCCAAATCTTCGTTCATGAAGCCTAGCCATGATGATGATGAAATGTACAAATAAAATTCCCTCCAAGAAATATATGGTATTCAAGGATACTGACAGTTATTGCTAAAGGGAACAGGACAATCTGTTTGTGTCCATGGTGGATTTGATGAGCATAAGGGAATTTAACAGTGTGAAGGAATATTCAAATTAATCCTTATTAGAAGTGTTTGCAATGTGAATTAATATCCAAGAGGGAACAAACAAGAATAGATTATGTGGGAAGTGATAAGAGTCTTCATTTTTGGACATCTTTACAAGCAAGATGGAAAATACCAGGAAAAATACAGTTAATCTTACATTAGAGGAAGAAATCTGATCAGATCATCTCTTGAGAGCCCCTAGACACCCAAAGCAGAGTTGTGTACATCTTTCTGGAGGGCAAAGACTGGAAATTCAACTTAAGTGTTTAAGAATGCATCCACATGACTGTTTTAGTTTGGCTCAGGAAGATACCTTCCATGTGAATTTTGCAACTGTTCCCTCACTGCACCTTGGTTTGCATAACAGAGGGGTCTCGGGAGGCATGAACTCTGTTCCCTTCAGGATGCACTCTGGGATCATGCTTAATAAATTTTAGTTGCTAATAGTCAATCAGCTCATGGGATCATACTAAATTTGTCTGGAGGAAAGTGCAGTGCAGACAAAGGTCCTTATACCATCTGTGTTAATCTAGAGAGCCTCTCCTGTCAGAGCATTCTTCATGCTAGTATAGCAAGGCTTTTACTGGTTATGACAGTAAGCTGTTGATGCAGCCAGCATCTGTTGTACTTCTGGTCCTATACCACAGATACAAGGAAAATCAAGCAGAGGAAAATAAAAGGAGAGGCAGAATTTAAGTCCTTTTTATTTCCCTTTAAAAGCACAAGTAATTTTATTAGACCATATTTATACCATATTAGATCATCTCTATATATAAGAAAACACATTCATAACACTGAGCTTCAGTCATTTGAAGGCAAGTCAACCAACACTAGGAATCTGCCTGGCCATCACCATTCTTCATTTTTCCTCAACATACTTTCCAAAATAGACATGTCTAATATAGATTGCAAATGAAATAAAAAGCTTTTAGCTAAAAGATTATGCCTTCCATGATTTTACCCAAATCATATCTGTCTTAATCTTTATCTTAGGAAGAGACTATCTTTTGAAAATAGTAAGTCACTGACAGAACATAAATTAGTAGATCACCTCGCAATATGATGGTGTCTCTGCTCTCGTGGTCCTCTGTGCTTTTGACTGTTATCCAGCTGCTAATACATAGGTGCCATAGATTGGGAAAAAACTGTGAAGAACTGGAGAATAGGCCTAGGACTGACTTCTGATTTCTCTTATATCAAAAGCTCTTTTTGATAGACCTCAAACTCATTTCCAAATGCTTGAAAGGGACTTGTCTCTTCTGATGGTTCCTCAGAGTGTTTCATATTGCATTGAAACCTACAGAGGAGCACGATCACAGATAACCTATAGTTAGAAGAAATTGTTAGTAATAGTGAAAAGGATTGGGAGCAGACACCAGCATTAAAAATGGAATGTTAAAAGGACAGGAATGGCTCGGGTCTCAGAACTTTTTCCTGATGTTTGCAAACCACAGAGAGCTGCTGGAGGTACTGAATGAGAGATAGCAACATGCTAAATGTCAGTAAGCATCTTTGAGGTACAAACACACACACACATGTACATGTAGTAATTTAGCAAGAAGCTCTGATAATAGTTTGTCAGAAAAATTGACCAAAGAATGCAGTGGTGAATTGTCTAAAATGCAAAAAGTAGCTTTTCTGATCAATTGCATAATGCTGAGATAAGGTTCACAAATTGCAGTTTGCAGACTTTTTATCATCCAGCTACAAACCGCTGCAGATCCTCCCCCAGATCCTCTCATTTGGGAGGGACTTCAAAGTAGCCAAGATAGCCAAAAGAAGAGGATGGTGGATTATTGTTGAAGATGCATAAATTTAGAAAAACCTCAAGTCTTAAAAATCTGCCAATAATTGTCTTTCTGTCTTACAAAGCCATTTTTCTTTTTCCTGACAGGGTGTTACTTCTATTAGCTTTGATTACAGAAAAGCACAATCATCTATTCAAAAAATGAAGGAATGTCTTCTCTTTTAAACACAGACTGAGCGCTGGTAGGCTGCAGTATTTCACTAAAGACAGGCTAGACTGAAGATAGGAGACCCAGCAAGGAAGAAGATAAAAACGGCAGTACATTCCTGTGTGAAATGTTATATTCAGGTCATCTCAGAATCAGACACCACTTCCATCCCTGCGTGCGTGTCAACTAGCGCCTGCAGGCACCACAAGGTATCGTTTCCTCCCGCCACAAATCACCATGGCAGGATTTTGAAATTGCACCTGAGTTTAACTCTCTCACAGATACGTGGTCCAATCTCACACTTACCAACACCTGTACAGCTGAATTGCAACAAATGCCAAGGAAATGGTAACTCCCTGTGGAGCTGACTCTGCACAGGGTGACACCTGTATCCCTACAGGCTGTTGAGGTCCATACACCCAAAGTTTAAGGTTCAGCACCCAGCCAGCTTTCTTCCACAGAAAATGTTAGGTTTTGGGATTGAGGTTTTTTTTGGTGAGGAACAGATTTCTAGCTCTGACCATTAGATAATAAACCCCTCTACTTACAAACAACAAAAAAACTTTTATTAAGGCCGAAGTCAGTGATCTTGACTGGATTGTAGATGATGCCATTTATTTAATAATCAGTGAAATTCTTTCCCACAGGAAGAATGAACGATGCCTGAATCAGGGGCTTATCTTAAAAATACAGAGCCTTGTTCTTTATATGTCTCTATCCAAAATAATCTTTGGAACTAAATTATTTTCCTCTCATATTTCACACTAGTATCAATTGAAATGAAAACTAACTTTGACAAGTGCAGTTTTACTCATTTACTTAGGGAAATGTCAGCACAGTATTTAAAGCAGGTATGGCAAAAGAATAATCCCTTAATGCCTGCTTAGGCATTTCCAGGCATCATATCTGAAATTTTTAGGGAGAAAACACAAGAAAAATGAAGGTTGTGCAGTTGGCATACAAATATTCCTTTGGATATTGTCCATGACAGTTGGCTCTCATACAAGAACAGGTGAATTCCCCACAACCATTTCAGTGTTTGAGGAAGTTGACAATTGCCGCAATAACTAGTGAATACATAGTTCAGGTTAGAAATGTGTACCAGGAGACAAGGTTACGGATGTTTTCCAGAAGGCAGAAAACAAAAGGCCAGTTATTTAACTGATCCAGGTCGTGGAGGACAGGAGTGTCAGGCTGTTCTGAATGTGTATATGTGAATTATCCCATGTAGCTCCTCAAGGGAGCACTTTTTGAACACACAAAAGCTCAAATCAGCTCACTAGCAGCAATCTAGAATTCTAGAAAAAATTTTCCACTCCTAGAGTAAATAGAAGCATTTTTCCTCCTTCTGAGGTGAATTATCTATTAGTCTTAATGACATAGTCTCTAAAACCAGCAACCTCTACCACTTCATATAAACCATGAGGTTCTTCATGCAAACGTGCTTTGTAGCACCTTGTGAGCAGAGACTGTGTGAGAGTATTTTTTTGACAAGGTAATTACTGCATGTCACTCATGAGGTAACTGGAGATTGCTGCACAACAGGACTTTGTTCTCTGCTTTTCTGGGTAATTATGACAACAGAGCTACTTATCCAACAACACAGTTGCAGTCTTCCCTTTAGAAAATCATAACGAGGGACAATTTTATTTTTAAATAAAAGGTAGCCTTACAAAAAAACAAACGTGGTGTGTACTGTGTTTTACTGTTACAACATTACACTCTCCAAAGCAAATTCTCTTTGATTTCCAAACAAAAGGGAAATGAACTGACAATAAAACCGATCTAAATAATCAAACAATCAGAAATTATTTCCTTAAAAATATTTTTCTTTTTTCTCTTTATTTTCTTCATGTGAAACCTGTGAAGTTCACTAAGGTTACATTTTTAAGCTTTTCTCTGCTACAACAGGGAAATTTTCCTCTTAGATGAAAGTTAAGACTGGCATAGACTTGTGGCTAAGAGGAAAGCATCAGATATCACAGGAATCATGATAATATCATAGTGAGCTCACCTCATAGCTTCTGATTGTGAATCCCAAGTTGGTCACAGAAACAGCTGGCATTGAGGAGGTGACTGAGCAACTGAGGTGCCAGATTCGGGGTTGCTATCATGAAACAGGGACCAAAGACAATTCTACCCTCACAGAGATAGTAGAGCACATGCTCAAGCATGAAGGTGCTTCATTATGTCTGTAGCCCTTGTAAGGCAAAGAACCCGTGGTGAGACTACACTGTCCTATTCCTTCTGCCCCTTCCTCTACCATCCTTCTGTGCTCTTCCCACCCTTTCCTGAGCACCATACACAGCTCAAGTCTTTTGGGACCCACTTTTTTTTTCCAGAAATCACTCCAACAAACTTTCTTTTAAGTCTTATTTGTTGAGAAAAAGTGTATATATTGATTATTTTGCCATGAGTTGTGTTTTATGTGTCTCTTCTCTTTCCATCCTTGCCCCCTTCCAGTCCACAAACCCAGGTATTGTGTAAAGTTGTGAATGAGCAGCCAGTGCTAGAAACGGAATGTCAGCTTCATTGAGACAGCAGTGAAAAACAACATGAAAAGGTCCTCACAACTGTGATAAAGTATCCTGGTATCTTTCTATTGAGAAAATACAAGGCTTCTGATGACTTTGCAGAGCTAATCAGAAGCAGAATTATTTGGATCCAAGCTTCCCCTTTCCTTGCATAAGCCCTTTTCATAAACAAATGTAAGCAAGTAAACATACCCCTTAACCTGGATTAAGGACTATCTGTAGATTATGGTATCCTAAATCATGAAGTGACCATGTTTGGAAAGGATAGTTTTTAGCATTATCGACCTGTTATTCATGCATCTGAATTTGGTTTTGTTACATAAGCATGAATCCAGAGCCACTCCGTTGACTTATCTTCATTCTTACTGTGAATAAAATTAGGACAAGACTCCCATTTTTATCATCAGATTTCTAAGTGGAAATATATGCCCTTAAAAATGTAAGAGGACTATTCATTTTCATTTTAATGGAATTTCTTACAGGTTGCTAATATGCTACTTGGGAATTACTTCAAAATGCAAAAGGAGAAGTGTTTCCTAATTCTGGGAACAGGAAAAGGGAAATTATGTTTTGAGATTTATTCTATCAAAATATGCAGAAAGATTCTGTTGCGAGTGGATTTGATTAATTAATGCATTAAAGTAATTATGAGTAACATTAATTAAGAAAGTGAGACTATCAAGAGGATGCATTTCAGTGGACAGGTTAATACTAACTCTGAAAATCATTTCATGACTTGAGTGTGTCAACTGGGTGCATGGAAGAAGGATTGGTGGAACGCTTCTCAGAGGTGGAAGCAAATTTGAACTATTCTGTCTCAATGAAAAAAGGACCATCAGGTAGCTCTTGCTTGCAAGGTGCCCTCTTTTTTTCTCCTTTTCCCTTCATCTCAATCTCCTGTTGCAGGAGCTGCTTCCGAGACTCATTGCTTGGAAAGAAGGGTTTTGTACAGCTTTGTGCTGCAGGGTTAAGTGAACAAGATAGATTGCTTGCAGTCTCTTTTGGGGACATCTGCTGCTCCCAAGCGCTCAGTCCGGCTATGAAAATGCCACTTTTGCCCACACCTACAATGCCAAGAGCCAGACCTTCCAACTAGATGCAAATCATTGACTTAGGCTCAAGAGCAGGAAGAGTCAAAGTCCCTGTGCTACTCCACTCTAGAATAACCTGTTGCTGCATTAGCAATTTGGAACAGCTGACCTTCCTAGGCATTTAGTGCAAGTGTCTAAAATTAAATTTCTTATATCACTGCATTTTTGTGCAAACACACTGTTATTCAAATTTCCCTTCTACAGGAATTGTCTTGCTTACAAGAGTTAGCTCTGCAGAAAGATGGCCATTTGTAGTAGTTATTCCTGCATATTTTGGTCTTATTTAGGTTGAAATTTAAATTTTAAATCAAATTTTAGTCATTACCAGAAAAATCCAGTGAAGTGATGAAAAATTTCATGTAAGATCTAAAGATATAACTGAAGCAGCAACTTTTGCAAGTGCCTTCAAGTGAGCTACAGAAATAATAGGTATTTATTCTTCTTTATTGAGGATGAAAACTCATGTCCAGTCTTGCTTATTTGTAAGAATGTGTTAGTAGTAGAAGTATAGGGATGTTGAGGAAGCTTGAATGCTCCATGCTTTTCTCCAGTAATATCTTTTATTCAATTGGATTTATTTTCCAGTCAAGTCCAAATAAACAAAGGCTAAAAATTACAACATATTTCATCTTTCTTGTTGCTGAAGTCACCTGTGTCAATCCCTAATATGCTGACTATCTGAGTCCCCGAATAAGTATTAGAAAAGAGCTTGTATCTTTAGCCTAGAATTCAAACCTCCACTCATATTTGATTCTGTCATATTCTTTTTTTCCTTAAGGCCTAAAATCTTGAAACTGCCAAACTTCATTCAGTTCCAAAAAATTTTACATATTTTTTAACCTTGTAGAATCAAATGTGGGATATATGAGTGAGCATAGAATTCAAAGTTAAAATGAAACTTGTGTAGCTAAATCTGGCCTACATCACTGTTTGTACTGATTATCAGGCATAACATAAAGGGAAACAGGAAAAAAAAATAAAATCTGTTACTTGTGAAGGCTGTAGCACTGGGTATGAAAACTGAAAACAGGATAGAAGATTTCATATCTCATTTCAAGTACTTTTATGTCAAAACATTCCACTGCTGGTGACCTTGCGTTACACCTAGGATATAACTAAAATCGAAGTCAAATCAAAGTGATGCTGATTTGAAATTTCCATGTGAATAAGCTGCAACAAACATACATGAAAAATCTCATTCCTCCTACAGAAAAGTCAAAGCTTCTTGCTCTGATTTAAATACAAGTTGTCTCTGTTAAGGGAAAAGAAGGTTCTTTACAAAAATAACAGACACTTCTATGATCTTTCAATAGAATAAGGTCCTTGTGATTGGACATATTTTGAGTTTAAAATAACATTGTTAACCAATCATAATCTTTATATTTTGGAAAGAAATAGTCACACCACATGAAATATTATAGCATTTTATGTTTTGCAACATAAAAAATTATATCAAGGTTTTCCTTATACCGACAAAAACACCTGATGATGCATTTTCTGTCTGCCTTTCAAAGAGTCCTTGCTATCACATGAAGATTAATAAAGTCTTTGTCTATTTTCTATTGAGAACTCAGTGATGTATGAGGATTAGGTAGATTTTCCTTTTGTTTTGAAGGAGTTATCCCAGTCATTTTATATTCTCTGGGAACTGACACTCACTGGAAAACATGACCATTAATTTCTTCAGGACACCATCCTAACCATAAAAATAATGAAGAAATTTATTTCTGAAGCTTTAAGAGGCCCTTCAAATTTCTATAACAAATTTGTCTCTGTAGAGTCTAAACATCACCTTATCTTTACAAGCCTGTAATAATAATTAAGAAAAATAAATAAATTTAAAAAAAATTAAGCAGAGCTTTAAAAAAAGTGTTTGTAGACATGCTTTTCTGGTAATTGCACATAGAACATTTCTACCATAGGAGTATTTTGGATAATGAGGGCTGCAAAGACCAATAAGCAGCACCAGTCTCCCTTCCAAAATACAGCATTTATTGCTTGAGCTGTCAGAGCTGAATGAATTTAGCATGTGGTGCTTATAACAGTGCATTAGCTGTTATGTGCTTGACATGTGGCAACAGCTTAAAACCATTTGAAAGAGGCTAAAGTAGGCTTCTGCACAGCAAGGGATCATATTGCTGGAGCAAACATTACTGCACCTGTGAGGATAGCCTACAGACGCTGCCTTTGAGATGCTGGTTTGCATCTTACTGTGAGGAACCTGCCTTTGTGGTGTGAGCCTGCATTTTGTAAAGGCTGCCTGCTCATCTGCAATGCAGGTGAGGGAAAATGAGCCCCTGCTTCCCCGGCCCCCCTCAGTCTGAAAACAGGTGCCTTTAAAAGGATAAAGGAGTTATGTTCACTCTTACATGAGATGTCACCAATGGCTACATCAGAACATCATTATTATATAAAATATGGTAGTATAGAGCAAAATCAGAAGGTATTTGGAGCTTCATTTTCCTGGAGTAAGACATCAAGCATCAATACTCTCTGAAAACAGTGCAAAACAGTGCGCTTACCACGGATGGCAGTCAGACTGTATCTTCTAAGTAGTTGCAGGTTTGAAGCAAGAATTACTCAGAAAAATCCAGTAGTGCACACAGGACAAAAGGCCCAGAAGACTATTTTGATGACTTCTTTTTGATGCCTTAAATTCCATGAATACTCCTGTAGTGTTTATGCAAAAGTAACAGCCATAAAATTACTGCTAAAATCATCTTTCCTCTCCTACAGTTGCTACTGACCAAAATTTTTCTCCAATTGTATTTTTAAATGCTTAAGGAAAACTTGCATGCTGTTATCAACGGATTTAGGCTGGTCCAGACCAAGGAGGGGAATTAATTCCAGGACCTCAGCTCTCTCCCAGACAATATGCTGCTGTTTTCCCCCTGTGTTGTACGAGCTCTGCACCCACTCACTCACATCTGACACTTTCAGCTGGGGAAAATAACACAAAGGGGTAGCAATTCTCTTGTGGTCTTCTGATTTCTTCACAAAGACAATAAAGCACAACAGCAGCACATATATTCACACTCTGTACTATTTTAAAGGAAGTTTTATCCCATAATTGTTGTACAATATCTATGTAGTAAATATGGTCTAATCTAATCTTAACTAGGAAAATAAGTTCATCTCCACTTAACTCTCACGTTGACAGATATACTTCGAAGAGATGCTGTTTTGTCATCAGGGCTCAATAACATCATTTTACGGGAAACATTCATGTAGGCTTATTGACATGGTGTCGAAATACCTCACATTTATTTATTATATATAAACATATATTTAAGAAGCATTTCAGTAAGAAAGACCCTTTTCTCAGTGCTACAAACAGTAAAAAACAAGGAGTTACATCTTTCTTTTAAAGGTAGAAGAGTATGTATCCATTCCACTTCTTTAACTGAATTCAGTAATTAACTGAAGGTCTCCAACAAGATATGGAAGACAAATCTAGAAAATTATATTCAGGCCTAGACACTTCTCAGCAGTTACTTAGTGCCAGACTGTTGGCCATTTAAAGAATTAGACCATTTCTCCAACCTCAGCATTGCTGTTTTCACCTTTGAAGGGCACACTTTAAGATTTATGACCTGGAGAAGTGAGAGACATTGCATAGATCCTTAGCAGCTCCATGAAGTGGGGAAGAATGGGATTTCCACCCCTCTTTGAATGGTTTCTATGTATCTCTATCTTCTGGTAGTTTAAGGTAAAAAAAATTTGAGAGCCTCCTGTACACTCCCTGTGGGGCATGATCATTAGGTTGCAGTGTTACTCCCTCCAAATTTTTCTCCTTCTGACTCAATGACTCCCTAAATACTGCAGGCAATTTGAAACTTTTGAACAAAAAGAAAAGAAAGTTCCCTATTCTCCATCTCAGCATGTGTCCAGCTAGGGAAGTCTGAAGCATTTGTACAGGACTTCCTTGAGGAGGGTTTTAATCCCTTACGTTGTTTCTTGCATAATCTTACAATAGAATCTTACTTTATTAAAAACTGAGTCATAGGCTTCACTTTCCAATGGACACTGCTTGAAAAATGGTTTTGTGGGAGGCACTTTGCACAGGGAAAATAATTTTGGATTGTGCAGAGCTTCATACCGATACAGGTGTTCGACACAGCTGAACTTCTGGTGACCACTGGGCACAAACGGTGCTAAAAGACCTCAGGGAAATAAATACTCTCAGTGTTAGATGTCACCTGGGATGAGGTTTTAAACCTTCTCTGTATGGGATTCAAGTGCTTAAATTCAAATACTTAGTCTAACAAGAGATTTGCACAGAAAGCCTCCAAGGAAAGGCTGAGTAAAGTAATTAATCCAAGTCTTGGGGTTAACAATGGCAACAGTGATTAATATAGCAAGAAACAGTAATTCCTTTCAGTGCAGGAGCAGAGACAAATGGCACTTGGGAAGAAAGAAACCAAACCAGGTGTCCATCATGGTTTCTTCTGATTTTACAGACCTATGAAAGAGAAAGCTTCAGTAGCTATTACCAGTTTTATCTTCCTGACACATGAGCAGCTCTCAGTGCTGCCATTATCCTTCACTATTTCCTCTGTTCCTTTTGTTTGCTAACCCAAATCATCACACCTCACCTTCAAAGAGCAGGCAAACCCCTGAAGGCTGAGTCTGTCTCTTACTCTGTTTGCACAGGGCACAGCATGATTCTGACAGGAGCTGCAGAAGCACACAAGCTTAGCTTAATTCATCAAATGCTCCTAAAAGGAAGGAGTAATTTAAGGGAGCAAACTGACTCCAGTGATCCTGGAGAAGTGCAGATCGTGGATTTTTTTGATTGGATTTCTTTTTGGGGGGATGGGGGAAATGTTTGTTTGTTTGTTTGTTTTCCCCAGAAGAATTGCTGGGTCAGCACCATGCTATGTCAATACTGTTGTACCCTGCCACACCAGCACCATAACCAGGGCACTTGGTTTTCTTCCAGGATCTTCAGACATTGAATTCTGAGGTTTGATTTTTATTTTATTTTCAGATCTAGATTGTGTTATTTAAATAGACATTATCTATTTCTTCTTCTTTGAGGTTCTCTGAGCATGTTCTAAGGGTACAAAACTTTTTGCCATAATATCTAGGGAGCCAGCACTCACTGGTCCCAAACTCCACCTCCTTCACCTCAGGTTGCTGTCACAGTTAAATATGCTGTTTTGCAGAATGCTGGAAAGGGTGCAAGTCCTCACTCAGGAAGACATTGTTCTCAGAGTACCCCATCATCTACTTGTATAGTGTAGCTTAGTAAGCTGGGTCTGCTCTTTCCCTTAAAACACGAAGCCATTACAAATCACAGGAAGCTGATATATTGACTTTTGAAAGTAAAGCTTATTTCTATCTTATTAAGTAACTGCTTAAACAGCCTCTCCTCAGCTTCAGCAGCTAAAAATGATTGAAGGAACGACGATTCGCTCTTTCTCAAAACTTTCCAAATCTGCATGAAAGCTATTTGAAAAAAACACTATCCTGCTGCCTTAGGGGATTTCAGACTGGTTATTAAACTAGGTAGCTTTGCTGTTGAAATGATAGTCTCTCTTGTTATAACTCTGACTACTGGGTAGTGTACTACCTACGTGACTAGTTTCAGTGAAAGGCCAGCTCAGATGCAGCAATCTCTTCTTCACAAGTTACTAGAATTTGAAGTTTCCTGGGAGCTCTCAAAATCCCACATCTGCCATTTTCCCCTTACTCTAACTAATGCAGTTCATCACAGAAACTCAGTTGATTTGCTTTCCAACCTCTGGGTTTCTGGAAACGCATGAATAAATGAAGTAATATAGGCTACCTTTATTCTCGGAAAAATTCAGTCAGCTTGAAAGTAATGTGCTGTCATTATAGATAATTTTCTTAGTTTATTATTTCATCATTTTTAAAGTCCTTGTATTATTGGAAGCCCGGATTTTGCACACGTGCCCATAGGTCATCTTCCTCTAAATGAATGGAAGGCAAACTAGATGGCTCATTTCTTTTGCATCCTTTGAGACACCCCATAAATACAAAGACAGATTATAACAATTTACCTGGACGGCTGGTGAATCTGGTAAGAATTTGTCCAGAAACTAGCAGACTAATACAACCATGGCAGTCAACAGTCAGCTTGTGTTCTAAGGCTGCTTGTCAGCACTATGAGACAATAGCCATTATCGTATATCACTTTAAAAATGTAGGTAGCTTCTGTTTTGTGTTTGTGGGATTTTTCTTCATTCTAGAAGGAGCTTTACTGAGCAGCAGTTTTCCTGTAACTATAGAAGATAATAAATGAGCTCGACTCTAAAAAAAAATATAGTAAGAGGAATGAAGCTGTGATGCTTTGTGACTGCTATACAATTTCTTATGATGAGTACAAAAAAGGTGTATAAAGTTAAACTGTATCACAGTTCTGCAACATAAACAGCTACTTCCTCTTAAGATGAATTTTATGAGTGTTGAAGACTATTTCCCATATATACACAATTCAAGTATCTGTGAGTAAAGAAACCCAAATGCACAGAAAAAAAGTACTGAGTTTTTGCCAGAACCAGTGGGCTCGACATAAAATACATGAAGGATTAACTTTGGTTAATGAAACAGTGTGCAAACTGTGCTCACTTCAATAGTTAGGATCTACTCTCCTCAGAACATGCTCCCAACTTTACTCTGAGATCCCTCCAAGCAAACCAGGCTTCCTGAATCTCAGGAGAAACTGTATGCTGCTCAGCAAAGATAAGTTTCAGATAATTCTAGTGGTTTGCCCTGTTGTAAATCCTCAAAAAAATCCTGCTGATGAAAAAAGTAAAAGTATTTTTACAAGAGCTGTTGATTGCACTCATATACTACAAACTCAAGTATTGCTTTTCAATTGGATCATGGTGTGCTCAGCCCCACAAGACAGCATGAAGGCTAGAAAAGTCATCTGGTCCTAAATAAGTTTATTAGCATAAGTGTTTGTGTTGTTGTATGTCAAGCTGACCTAAACAAAAATTTATACAACATGCTTATTAAAAAATAAAAGGCAATCTTTCAGCTCAGTTAAACTGCCACCTGAAGTTTTCCCTTGTACTTTTTTTCTCCTTAACATTTCCTCCAAGCTATTGCAAAAACCTCGGCTTCACTTTGTTCCTGTGTGCTTAGAAGACTGTCCAAAATAGTTTTTTTCTCATATGAACAGCAACAAAAAGGTACTGCAAGAAAAAGCTGAAGTTGTTAAGCAGGTTGTTACTTTTACAGACATTTACACTCATTTATGCACTGTGGGTTGCTAATGGCAATTATTAAAGCTTTCCTTTAGTAAGAATTTTGTGGGATTTTTTTGTCATTTACATAGCAATAACTACCACTTGACCAACAAAGCTTCCTCATGAAATCCAACACAAATGAGAATTCCCAGATCCCATTAATGATTTGATTTTGCCAAAAAAACACACAGAAAAATAAAAAACAGTTTAGCAATAGATGAGAAACAGTCTCAGGCCCAAATGAATAAAAACCATGACTTTTATTTCTTGTCTCTTGAGCCAGGAGGAAAGGAGGGAATATGCCTTCTATATATGGAACTGTAACCATATGAACAGGTCTTAACTGTATTCGACCCAAAATGTTTTCCAGTTTTGAAGATATCTAAAAATACCCATGGAAAACGGATGGGAATAAAATTTTAAAATAGGCCCAGTTTTGGATACCTGATGTATGAAAGTCTTTCATTTGCATGAATACTGTCTCCACACTCCTTTCCATACTTGGCCTACACTGGCTCTTTTCTACTAGACTCTTGAGGGGCCACTAGAAGTGGGAAAATTAAAATAAAAGGAGAACATTTATATTCTGCTGGAAAATGCATTTGATGCAGGGAATTCTGGTTACTAAAGGGCAAAGAAAATCTCAGATTTGTGAGGAAGCAGCAAAAGGTGACTTGGACAAATCTCTGGTTATAAAACTTAAGATACCTTAAAATATTGAAGCATTTGGTGATCTGTCTCTATTTTCTCTATCAGTTTTAAGTGCTTTGAAAATGAGTGTTTTAGGAATAATGTATCAAGTAATTCTGGATACACCTACGCTAGCATTGCCAGCAAACATTGCTTGGGCAGTGAAAATCAATAGTCTCTGTTACCAAACTGTCCATATCCTGGTGTGGACCCAAGTTAACAAGAAGTGCCCCTTGTGAGTCCCTGGAGCAATCTGGCTGTCAGTCTGGGTCAAAGACAGAGGCTGAAGGGGGCTGCCCTGTTCTGGAGGAAAAGAGCATTTTGTGGGAGAGATATGGGCTGTCTTGTCTACAACTTGTGTCCTGGACACATTGATTTTTAATACAGTTACGGTGTAACCCTCCTAAAAACCAGAAAAGAAGGTGGCGATATCTTACTTTGAGTTTCATTTCTCTCTCAGGTAACTCTGGCAGACTTTTGGGAGCACTTCCACTCTGCAGCATCGCAAACTCACACATAATAAATATAAATGGATAAATAAATAAATACAGTAGGCTACAAAAGCCTGGGACAGGCCCCTGGTTATATGTTATGATTATCCACATATTTTGTCATCTAATTTACTGTTTCTCCCTCTACAATTAGTCTCTGATAAAAATTGTCCTCTTCTGGAGCAATATTTTTCTGTTCTGTTATAGTTTACTACGTAGTTCTCACTAGCAAATTGCAGTGCCAACTGTATTGGCACAATTTAATTTTATTTACCAGGAAACAAAATACTTCAACCAGAATAACTGGTTTTTCAAAGTTACAATGAAGTGGGCTTTCAGAGAACAAAGTAAATATTTAATTAGCAACAAGTTATGTAAAGCAACTACCCCTATAGGAAGTGCACTTTCCCCTTCTCTATGTAAGAGATTCATTGTTTCCAAAGAATAATTTTGTCAGAATAATGACTGTAGGGCACACTTACATAAAAGGAAAGACTATCATGCATCAGTAGTGATCATAAGTAATATTTAGCCATCATTGCTTTACCTTTTGACAAATGTTCAGAGTATCCAAAGCATATTAAAGAGGTCTCATTTGAATACCACATAAAGCTGTCTGCATTTTAAGTGTTTATTACATTGAAATCTCAGAAATATGTGTGTGTTTATGTAAATTGACATTTTTAATGCTTGATGTATTCAGAAGGTGAAAGCATCTAATTGCCCTAAATTACTGTCTGGATTTGTAGAAAAGGCAAATACCTTTACAAGCATGTGAAATGAAAATAAGAGACCTGTCACAGGTTCTTGTTTTGCCTGGATAGTTTTTCTGCTGCCCACTGTAACCCTCATGTCTTCCTAGAGGTCCCTGTCCTACCCTGGCATTGTCACTGTGCTCTCTGACAGTCACAAAAATTGCCACAGCCTTGTCTCCCTTTGTGATATCTTCCATGGGCAATGATGAGCAATTAAGGATAATTAAGAGTGACTAATGAGATAGTCTCAGTGGGCTTGAGTTACTCTTTTAAAGTTCTGCTTAGTCAATGGCACTTCACAGATAACTTTCTTCGCATCGTCCACAGATATGGATGATGTAAACACTGGGAAAAGAGGTAAGAGTCACATAAAGGACCCTAAAAGCTCAATATTTACAAAATAGAAGTTCTTCTATTCCACTAGCTGAGGAAAACAGTGAGATATGGCCTTCTGAGGTTATTTGCAAGCCATATTGGGGACCTCTGACCATGGGATGTTTCTCTCAGATGACAAATGGAGTGGCAACATGTCTCAGGGCTGACAAAGAGGGTCACAGGGCAAACACGGGTGAGCTGATAGAATGCAGGCAGCTGCTGAGGCTGTCTGTGCCACAGGCTTGCTGGCCCAGGGAGTTGCCCATGAAGAGACTTTACCTCGTCTCCGGTCACTTTGTGGGCAAGTTCTTCACGTTGATTCTGAAAACTGCCAACTGCAGATCCATAATGTCTACAGTGCATTGGCAAACCTGAGCACTCACTGTGTTCAGAGCCATGGCTACACAGACTCAAGGAAGCAAGTGCTGGATCCTTGTTTGTCTGCTTTCATTTGTCTTCGCTGTCAGGGGACACTGAAAGTACAGAATGAAAATCTATCCTGGTATGCTCTTGCCCATATAATATCTTCTTCCGAGTGGTGTTTTCTTAACAAAGAATCAGATATGTGGGCTCTTTTCAGTAACCCTTACTTTAACAGTCTTGAGGGGGCTAGGTAAAATGCATAAACCTTTTTCATAGTAACATGAGATAAAGTCATTTGAAGAACAATCCTGTAAGTGCTGAATCCATAGCTGATTTATAGAGTTATCTATGCCTAAAATTAAGCCCTAAGTGAAACATTTGGATGACTATCAAAATTCATAAATAGTGTTTTTGCATATCAGACTCTTTAACGGTGTATGTGGCATTGATAAACATGGTGGAACTGAGGAAATATTACACTAGAGATGAATGCCATTATCTTTATTAAGGTTTTGCTTTTAATTATGAAACTATTTCACTGTTTTATCATAATAATCACCCTAGGATCTACTGATGACTCTATAATATTATATTATAAAATAACATTAGTCTTGACAGTCTCAAAGGTATGTAAAATTATAGAGATAATTAGATTTTGAGATTTCGGAAGTGCACTTGAGACATCTGAAAAAGGGAAAAACCACTAGGTGTACTTTCATTGTTTTCCCCAGACAGCAACCAAGCTCCATGCAGCCACTCACTCACTCTCCTACCAGCAGGACTGGGGAGGGAATTGGAAGGGTAAAAGCTGGAAAACTCATGGGTTGAGATAAAGACAGTTTAATAGGGAAAGCAAAAGCCACACACACAAACAAAGCAAAACAAGGAATTAATTTACTGCTTCCCATGGGCAGAGAGATGTTCAGACACGTCCAGGAGAGCAGGGCCCCTCACATAAAATGGTTACTCAGGAAGACAAACACCATCACTCCAAACTTCCCCCCGTTCCTCTTTCTTCCTCCCACTTTGTATACTGAGTATGATGTCATATGGGCTGGAATATCGCTTTGATCAGTTGGAGTCACCTGTCCTGGCTATATCTCTTCCTGGCTTCTCATACACTCCCAAGCCTCCTGACCAGTATGGCAGTATAAGAAGCAGAAAAGGTCATGGCTCTGTCTAAACCCTGCTCAGCAATAACAAAAACATCTCTATATTATCAACCCAGTGTTCAGCACAAATCCAAAACATAGTTCCATACTAGCCACTGGGAAGAAAATTAATTCTTCCCCAACCAAAACCTGCAAAATGATAATGTATCTCTCACAATATAGAGCACTCTGGAACTGTGTAAACACTACCACTTATGCTGGGCCTGAGTGGTAGCACCATAGTTCACGTTTTGTAGTCTTTCACTTAGAAGGTATAACTAAAGTTATACCTTTATATGCCTGAATTCCCACCTAAGGATGCTGGAGACTCCCCACAACAGGAGAGGCTAGAGTACCTCTTCTCTGAGGAAAGGCTAAGAAAATTTGGATTGTTAAGCCTGGAGAAGAGAAGGCTTTGGGATCACCTATTTATGTCCTTCCAGTACCTGAAGGAAGCCTACAAAAAAGATGGAGAGGGACTTTTTACAATGGCATGTAGTAACAGAACAAGGGAGGAGGTCTTCAAACTGAAAGAGATTAGATATTAGGAAGAAATTCTTTATTGTCCAGAGAAGCTGTGGATTTCCCATCCCTGGAGGTGTTCAATTCCAGACTGGATGGGGCTCTGAGCAATCTGGTCTAATGAAAGGTGTTTCTGCATATGGTGGTGAACCAGATGATCTTTAAGGTTTCTTCTAACTCAAACCATTCTGTGATGCTTTGATTCTAAAGTATAAAATCTTGCATTTATCTTCTGCTTCAGAACTGCTGTCAAACTACATGAAATGGGTAAACTGATTTAGCTGTGAGGATTGCAGTCCGACACAGAAAGCTCAGAACCTGCTTTTGGAAACCAATAAAATCACAGTTGCAGATACCATAGCTTTAATCCATCTTGATCACAAAACACGTTATAACCAGCTTTTCTGTGCGTTGGAACTCATTTATCATTTTGAAATGAGCTCACAGACAGGATTAATTTTTTAACCCTCTTTTATTTTCAAAATATAAAAATCAAGAGAAAAAAACATTTATGCAAAATGGAAGCTGCATGCATTATTTCTATTATGAAAGTGCTTGTTTTCTCTAGAAAGGTGGTAAGAACAAGGATTTGCATTTTTATCAGTCATCATTCAAGTAAAAAAACCCAGTTAAAATATGATTTAAATCACACTTTGAAACTTTATAAAAAGTTTGCTTGAGATTTCCGGACCCTACATATAAATCTCACCTTTAGAGAAATCATTATATGTAAATATATTATATTCTATAAATATTGAGCTCTTAGGATGATATATATATATATATGCTATTTTATTCCTATAGTCTAAATTCTGTATAGAATATAGAAGTTTACATTTTAAAAAATATGCATGTAATAGTAGGTTCTTTTTAATAAAGATAACAGTGTTGGAAGTGTCAGAGTTGCAATCAATATATTTTTTGACCATACCAAAACTTTTCAGATTAAATTAAACATTTGGAACTTGCCATTTGTAAATCAAAAGCAAATTTACAAAAGTTGGAAATCATTATTTTATTTGTTTATGATTAGAACTAAGGACTCAGAGATGTCATTACTTAAATTTTGAACAAGATGTTCTTGCTAGAGCAGGGAATAAGCTAGAGGTAAAATTCAGTCTTTCTTGAAATTGGAGAGAATCTACTATTGATATTTTAAGAAGGTCAACATTTGTTTTATCCTTCTTGGCTACAGGGGAGTATCTCCTGTCTAGTGCTTCAAACACAGTTGTTTGGGGCATAATCATTCTGGGGCTGAGTGGATATCCAGCTTCATCTCACATGTTTTGCAGTGCCTTTTAAGTTTGCAATAAAGCATCAGAATCCTTTATGTGTACTGACTGTATTCTGCTTTTGGCTTGGCTTGTACAGTGTGTCTTACTGCAGAGATGTAACGATTGCATCTATTTGTTATGTGAGCTGTAGGGTAAGTTATTCTAAGAAATACGATACTGCCAGTTATGCATCCAAATCTTTTTAAAAAAGTTGCTCCAAGAGTTTGATGAGGTGTCGTTACAGACATATTGTCCATAGAATTTGACAATTCAGTAGTGTATTTCTTCTTTTAATTTTATTTGCTAAGTTTTACATTTATTTTGTCAAATACGTACTGTTGCCTATCAGAGAAACATCAGTGATCCAGTTCAGCAAAGATGTTAAATCTGTTTGTACTGGAAATTGTAAAATTTTGCTCAGAAACAGGAAGGCAGTAAAAAATCTTGAAAACATTTCACTGACATTCCCTCTAAATGACAGAAAAAGGTCTGGACAATTACTTTTATGAAATAGCCCTAAAAAACACATTACAAAGTCTCATCTAAAAAGACAAACAAAGAAATAGAATACAGGATTTTTATTGGAGTTTTCAATGGAAACAGAGCAGCACAAGCTGAATACGACCAAATGCTAAAGAGCTATCAGAAAACACAACTAAACACTGCTTAGAAAATACTCATATAAAAATTGAACTGACAAAACAGTAGGTCTAGCTCAATGCTCCAAGTTTCATACTATCAAAGACAAGATGAGACAAAAATTGCCCGTTTCATACTGCTCCCGTCCAGATTTGGCTGAGATTAGTCACAACAGTTCATATTTTAGTGTAAAGTGTTCAATATTTTAATCTGCTATGTTTCTAAGCCTTTTTAAGAAGGCTGTGTGATAAACTAATGCCCAACTGTCAGGAGATTTTCCTCGGTTCTAAAGGTGCACTTTGTCACCTTACATTTGTCAAGATGTCCACTGCTGATTCCTCCAGGTTGAACATGTCTCTCTTCTGTTATTGTCACCCATTTAATTCACAGAGAAGTTACACAAAATGCAGCTTTCAGTTTTTAACTTCAAAAAAATCTCTCCATATATTTTATTCTCTGATCTATCTCTCACAGACCAAGAGTAGCTACTAAAGGGGGTTTTTATCTGCTATTTTCAGAACAGAAAACAGTAATCTATATGTTTACCAAACTGACCTCATACAGTGATTCCCCACATGAAACTCAAATTATGTAGTTTGCAACAAAAATGTGTCCTGAATGACAACCTGCACTTCATTCTCACTTGTATTGTCATAAAACTCCTTTCATATCTTTTCTTAAATTTTCACTTTACCTTTCAATGAAAATTTTTTGAAGTTTTGCTTCATAGTACAATAATATTCTTCAAGAAATATTTGGCTGCATTTCAAATCTACCCAAACGGTTTTTGTTCCATGCTTGTCTTTTGATGTTGCTAAGTCTGTGGTGTGTTGACCCTGGCTGGATGCCAGGTGCCCACCAAAGTCTATTTGTCACTCCCCTCCTCAACTGGACAGGGGAGAGAAAATATATCAAAAGGTTCCTGGCTCGAGATAAGGACTGGGAGAGATCACTCATCAATTGCTGTCACGGGAAAAACTTAACGAAACTAGTTTAGTTTACCACCAATCAAATCTGAGTAGGATAATGAGAAATGAAACCAAATCTTAAAAACACCCTCCTCTCACCCTAGCCTTTCTCCAAGCCTTAACTTTACTCCCGAATCTCTACTTTGTCCCCCCAGAAATACAGAGGGATGGAGAATTGAGGCTACAATCAGTTCATCTCACCTTGTCTCTGCCTCTGCTTCCTCCTCAGGGAGAGAACTGCTCACACTCTTCCCCTGCTCCAGTATGGCGTCCCTCTGACAGGAGACAGTCCTCTACCAACTTCTTCGAGGTGGGTCCTTCCCACGGGCTGCAGTTCTTCACAAACTGCGCCAATGTGAGTCCCTCCCGTGAGGTGCAGTCCTTCAGGAACAGGTTGCTTCAGCATGGGTCCCCCTCAGGGTCACAAGCTCTGCCAGCAAACCTGCTCCAGCATGGACTCCTCTCTTCAAGGATCCAGAGGTCCTGCCAGGATCGTGATCCAGCATGGTCTTTCCACAGGGTCACAGCCTCCTTCAGGCATCCACTGGCTCTGGCCTGGCGTCCTCTATGGGTTACAGGTGGATATCTATTCCACTGTGGATCGCCATGGCTGTGGTCTGCGCTGTGAGCTGCAGGGGAATCTCTGCTTCAGCAGCTAGAGCACTTTCTTCCCCTCCTTCTTCCCTGACTTTGGTGTCTGCAGGATTGTTTTTCTCACATATTCTCACTCTTCTCTTCTCCAGCTGCTGTTGTGCAGCAATTTTTTTCCCTTTCTTAAATCTGTTATCCCAGAGGTACTACCATCGTTGCTGATGGCCTTGGCCCTGGTCAGCAGGAGGTCCAGTTTGAGCCAGCTCACCTTGGCTCCATCAGACACAGGGGAAGCTTCTCACAGCTTCTCACAGCTTCTCAGAGAAGCTACCTCTATAGCCCCCTCTGCTACCAAAATCTTGCCAAGAAAACACAATACAAACTCTCAATTTAACTTAATTTATAAATGTTATTGAAGACTTATTACCCTCTTTTTTGGAACAATATTTGGATGTGCTAAAATTGCAAGTATTTACCACTTTAATACTCCTCCACATCTCAATAGGTCGTTTATTATATTTTCAGTATGTACTCTTTAAGAAGATGTATCCTTTCTTGTTTAAGGCAGTATGAATTGACAACGAGAAAAAACAAATTTTATTGTCATAAAAGTTGACTATTGCAAGTACTTTATAGTTGCAAATGTCTATGTTTAATTAGTTCATATTTCATATAACAATAAAATGTGCTTTACTGTAAAATATTTTCTAAAAAATATTAAAAATTTGCTGTTTATGACCTTTTTAAAACAAAGCAACCTTGGATGTGCAATATATCTATGAACATTTGCTCCTTCTCTTTTGTGACACAAAAATTGCATTGAGTAATCAACTTCTGGTTTTGAATTTTGATGCTGTGGTTACTTTTCTAAAATCCCACTGATCATTATCAATTTTCTTCACAACTTCTAAAAATGCTACTTAGTGGTACAATAAGTGACAGGTTAGCTAACCTTCCTAATGACCTAGAAGGATTAGGTAACCTGTACATGTTCTATTTTAAGTACTTTTTTTCCTCTTAGCGAGCTATTTCTACCACCTTATTTTGATACCTCATTCATTTTTTCAGTAATTTAATTTAGTTACCCTCATCTGATATGCAAGCTATGTTATATTTTGCAACATTTTTCTCTTATATATCCATGAGAAATCTTTCTTACTTTTTTCTACCCTTTCATTAAGTCCTACTGGACTGTACATATTATGTCTTAATAATATTAGATTACTCCAAAGTATGATTTTATAATTGTTGGAATTTTTGTTTCAGTCATTAGTCTGGGAGCTGTGTGCACTGCTACAGCTGAAACAAAGCATCTAGGCAGCACCAGAAAAATGGTATTCAGAGGAACAAACACGGGAGAAGGTTGCAGCTCCCAGGAACTCTCCTTGAAGATTTGAATGATGCTCGGAACAAAAGCAATGTCTGCATGAACATGCAGGTAGCACAAAAAAGAAACAGTTATGAGTCTAGCACTCATTAGATACACAGATTTGCTCTAAGCAGAAGGTGGACTTTAGGTTTCAGCAGACATTAACATTTGATAAGGAAGAACAAATAATGGCTTGGCTGTAGGAAAGATTCAAAATGCAGCTGGAAACTATAAACTTGTCTGATTTTGCACATGAACATATGTATTGCATGTTCTACATTCAGATTCATTAAATATTACAAAACTATTGAGCATAAGAAAGATT
Organism: Neopelma chrysocephalum; assembly: GCF_003984885.1. Lineage (NCBI taxonomy): Eukaryota > Metazoa > Chordata > Aves > Passeriformes > Pipridae > Neopelma > Neopelma chrysocephalum. The sequence goes on along the minus strand of NW_020897691.1, from coordinate 3,147,211 downwards.
ACTGTTGAGTTGATTCAAATGAACAGCAACTGGGGATAAAAAATGACTGCTACTTTTTTAAAAAGGAAAAAACACCTTTTCAGGTTTTTTTTTCCCCTTTACAATTTTGGTACTGGAATCGACTGAAAATGCCAACCTTTGGAATAAAATTCCTGTGTACCTACATTGTTTCATAGCTTTCTTCTCCATACTTTTTTTAGGTAGGTAAAGCACAGGTAGTCACTAGAAACAGAATGCCTGCATCGGCTGAACCTGAGCTTCAAGGCAGGGCTACAACACAGGAAAGAAAATGAGAAGACAATACTTGCAGTATGTTGATAAGGAAAGAGACAAATGTTGAAACATTCTCTACTACTACTGGGTGTTTCACACCAGATGGAACTGAAGAAGAGGCAAATACAGCCTGATAGTATCACTTAAATCTGCATTTCTATTGCTCTGCCATGAACTGATCTGTGGTATGTTCTTAACATTTTGCTGGCCATGAAACAGAGTAGAAGCTGCAGTTGTACTCGTGTCTGGCATTGAAACTCTCCCATATATTGCAGTTAAGATGATAACCACACTGTGGGCCTCACCCGAATAACAAAAATAAACCCAGTTAATGAGTAGTAGTAAAGCCTAAAGGGTTTAACGCTGGGAATAATTTACAGCATAAGCCAATTAATGTTGCTAAATGCCATATGACTTCCTCAGGGTGTGTACATAGGGAACTGTAGTGGCTCCAGTCCTTTTGTCAATCCCTCCTCTGCCTGATTAATTTCAGTCTATTTCATACAGTTTCTTTAAAGGTGACCATTTTTACTCTAAATCCACTGCTATTCACAACAGGTAGATTTTGTCCTGTCTTAGATTTCAGATGTCATTGATGTTTGCCTTTTGTTTTCACTGGATATACATGTGCATGTGGTTATGTATGCACCAAGCTGCAGCACAAATACGCCTTTACAGATCAAGGCCATTAAATGTCTCCTGAATTGTAGACCTGAGGCTTTTCTTGGACCTTTCAGGTTGTGAATTTTCAGCCTGTTCAAGTATTAAATAGTAAGTATAGTGGCAGAAAAAAAGGCTTTTCAGTTCCGTGCAGGGAGTGGAAGTTCAAACTTGGGACTTGCACTGAAGGATGTCCCCATGTGATGTCCATGTCAGGGGGGGTACCTAGTCTTTCATTCTGTGAACTTGGGGAAATGGATGAAATTTTAGCTGTACTGCTATCTTGTTACATTATCAGAATAAAGCAGTGTGCAGTTTTCAGGCTTCAAAACTCCCCTTGAACCATGTAGATCTGATCTGAGATTGCTTCTGCTGTAAAGGACATTTTGACACTCCTGACAAGATTTAGTCAAGCAGCAGAACAGTGAATCTCTGAACAATCCTGCATATTCCAACCCATAATTTAATTCCCACCCCATAATTTAATTCCCACTCCATAACTTGATACTTGATTACACTCCTATGTGTACCTACATGCGTTCCATAGGAGTTTGTACAATAGTGCTGTTAGGGACAGATTTCACTTTTCAAGCTTCACATTTCCAGTTCAATCATTTAATGGTTTTCCCATTCCTTTCATAGCCCTAGGCAGCTATCCTTTAAACAGTACTCTTTGGGGACCCTCTACTTCAAATGGTGAAAACTACTGGTCTGTGATAACATGGTTTCTGGGTGGGAGGGGATTCTGGATCCATCATCTTTTCACAGGAGACTTCATGCATTTCACATTAAGCAGCAAAAGAGGCCTTGAAGCAAATCTCTCAACCAGTGAGTACTGTACACACATTTCAGATGCCACACAAGCGCTGTATTCAGCTTGCTAATTAGGCTGCTCATTTTTTTCCTTTGCCTTCCTTCTGGCCCTTTGGAGAAACATTTTTTAAAAACAGTCTGGTAAGAATTAAATTGGTGCTTGGAAAACTTTTCTGAAAATAGCCTTTGCTTCTTTCTGCCTGGAGAGACTTGGTTAAAGATAAGAAATGTGTTAAATAACAATTCAAAAGTTAATGATATGTGAACTCTACTCTGGGACAGTCAGAGTATTTGGATTAGAATTGGTGTTAGCCTCCAGCAAATCTCTGTAGAAGCTCTGCTGTTGTGTCTTGACTTCCCCTCTTCTTTGTTGGAGTTTACTTCCTTCATTTATCCTCTTTCCTGAAATATTTTTTTTTAAATTAAATTGTACTGAAGAAGTCATGTGGATAGCAAAGAAGCACAAAAAAGGTGTCGAAAGGTGGGGGGAAAAAATGTATGAAATTTGTCTGATTTTCCTCACCCAATTAAGAGTCTGTTATGCAGTCTGCATATGCTACCTGTGGCATTTCCCAATCCTCTCTAAAGATTTTGAACCAAACAACTTTTGAGAAGAGGCTGAGAGATTGTGGTTTGGTAAATGTGAAAAGGGACTGCAGAGGATGGGGTCTTTATTCTTTCTTCTACTACTAGACGAGTAGTTATAGCGAAGGGGCAGGGACATTGATTGAAGGTGCAACCTGAAAGTCTGAGAGGTAGCAGGCCCTTATTTCAGCAAAGAACATTTCAATTATCTGTAACAAAAAATTTTCTCAGTGTTGGACAAATCATTTACCCAGAGATTTTTTTGGAACCTCCCACTTTGAAGAGATTGTAAAATCAACTGGAAAAGGAGATGACTACCTACAACTAATTTTTACTTTGGCCCTACTTTGGGCAGGAGTTTGGCTCAGATGAGCTTCATAGGTTCCTTCCAATTTCAATTACTCTTTTTTTAATAATTTAGCAGTAGATCCTATGTCTGAGATATGATTAGAAACAAGGAATATATTTATCAAATCATGTTACCATTTCATACTTTATATTTGGTTTTTAACTTTCTCTTTTATTTATTCTGCAACTCTGACATTTGTGGTACAGCGCTGTTGGGAAAAACATCTTTCTGGACCTGTCAAAATTATTTGCTTGATTGCTTAAAACTGATCCTTCACTCCCATAAGAATCATGGAAATATTTTAAAGATGTGGCATTTCAAGTATCCATTATAAAGTAAAATAAAAATATTTACAAGAATCGAACTAAAAATTAGGAAAAAAACCTGCATAAAAGAAATTTTGAAAGCTCACCACATCTGAATGTTTTGCCTCTATATAAATTTTTTATCATTCTCATATCAACCTGATGTGCTCTCCGTGCTGTTAAGAAAGTTTTTTACCTTACTACAAGACTCCAGTGGTATGAAGATCAAAGAGCTAATGATCATTATAATACCCAGCTGTGGTTACAGTGCTTCCAGAGAACAGTAGGTAGTGCTTAATCATGTAGGGCATGCGGCCCTTGTGGTTCTCAGGTATTTCCCTCTATGACACTCAGTGCTCAAGCACATCTTAATTTCACTGTGACTTTAAATATTTGTGTTGATTTTTATGTATTGTAGCAATGTCTCAAGTGTAATGTTGTTTGAAGAACTTCAGACAACATTCTTTGTCTATTTTCCAGCATGATAATAGATAGAAAATTGTTGTTCTTTGTTCTGCAATGACAGGCTCTGCTTAACTTTTTCTTGTACAAAAACTGTACAAACAGTACACTCTGGAAGAGAGACTTGTATCCTGTGCCATAGCCTGCATAAATATGTATGAATTTAACATCTTAAAGATTAAGCTTTGCTGTCACATGATTAGAGAAAGTAAAATATCCAAAAGTTCCCACCATCTTGGGCCAGATCAGATTTTTATCTGCCAGGATACCTTTGTGCCACAGTGGAGTGTAGGTCAGCCCGGATGGGCAGGGCTCATGCCAGCAGCGTGGCTCTTTCCCCAGTCAGAGTAGCACAAAGGAAACCCCACATCTGACTGAGGGGGAAGATATTAAAATAAATGTGTCTTTTTAAAGAAAAGGCAGATGTTAAAGTATAAATTCTGCAATTAAAAATAATGCAATAAAAAAATGCCTATGAATAAAAGGCCCCCACTGACCACCAAAGTAGCCTTCTTGGCTTATCAATTTTGCCTTGACATAAAATCTAAATTTCATGAGCCTACATGAACTGCCTCTGTATCCTATTGTGTGACTTATAACATTTTTACAATCAAATTAATTTGGATTCCTAAAACATATTTTGAGGTACAAAGAGTCCTGACTTTATTTTTCAGTTTGAACTACGAAGTTTTATGTTAGCTAATTACCATAGCTTGGTCACCCGGACTTTTCACTTAGTCCTTTCTTATATATATCTTAGAATCTTAACATGTTTATCTAACCTAAAATATACCTATATCTATCATATTTAATACAAAAGAAATGTCAGTGTCTCATGAGCTGTTTTTTTTTTTACTGCAAAGACTTTTCCATAATCATTACATGTTTCCCAGTTCACAGATAAAATATGTTGCATTCTTTCTGGTCCATGTTTGTTTGCTACAAATGAGTTTTTTAACCTGCTGAACCCAGTACCTTATTTGCAAGTGATTGTCAACTCACAAGACTATGATGACTTGCTTTAAGCACAAGATTGGTGGGTTATTAGAATATGAAAATTTTCTAACTTTTCTACAGGCTCAAACCTTTCTATGAGCAGTTGCAAGTGAAAATGAGAATAGCTCTGAAATCATTAAACCAAAAAAATGAACTGCAGAAAAAGATCAAGGTTTGTTGCTGAAGTACAAGCACTTCCTTCTAGAAAACAAGCCAGTTTTGTTCTTTTTAGCAAGGTCATGTTGCCAATTCATTTCATCTAACTTTAAGAAACTGCTTTTAAAACACTTGGTTTATTAGATTTAGGGCTTTGAGCTGATATAGATTGTTGTGGCACCAGCAAACCTCTGGACTTACGTCAGCTTTGGATCTGGTACTTAATTTTTTTTCTGTTTCTTGCCACATAAATAGAAGTGGTTATGACAAGATTTCTTCTCACAGGATTTTACAGGTCATGGATGGAGTCACCAGCAATAGGAACTCACTGAAATAATTTGCAGGTTCTTGTGTGACAGGATATGCTGCTATATTTTTCCAATCCACAAAAGGCAACAATACAATCCCAATGACAATAGAAGATGATCTACATGTGGCTCTTTAAGGGATCCTGCCTGCCACAAAGATCCAGTATGGACTGGTAAGACGTATGCACACCTCCCTGACCACCTGTGTGTCCTCCCGATCTGCTTCCTCCCTCTAGGAGGTGCAAAATGCAAAACCAATCTGAATTTCCTGTGGGAAAGGATCAAACCTGAAACAGAATTTGGCTTCCAAATTTTTGGAAGTACGTCAAATAAGAAAGTGGACAAGTCATTGTGCGTGTGTTGAATCCAAGGTTGCAGCCGTTCTGACTCAAAGCCTGGTGTCTCTGCAGCCCCTGTGTGTGCTGGGCTCAGTCTGACTGCAGAGACAGGTAAGGTTTGAGAAGGTGCTGGGCTGGAGCCACCAAATGGCAGGTAAGATGTTCCATGGCCACAGGTGCTAAGGCTATAACAGATGGTATCTCCAGAATTCACAGCCTCTGATATGAAGAAGTGAAGAAAAAAAAAGCAAAGGGAAAAAGTGATTAGGGGGAACCCATGGTGGCTAACTCAGCGAGACCAAGGCTCAGCCTTCTCTAGTCTGAAGCAAAGGCTCATCAATCTGCCCCTGATTGATAACTGTCTGCAGAAGTGTTTCATCCAGTGTGAGGAACATATTAGTGCTTAGCCTAGCACTGTGTTGGTCTTGGCCATCTATTGCATGCATTATGCCCCAATAAATAATTGCTATGCTCTCTGTGCTGCGCCCAGATTGCTTATAAAGTCTCTCTGCATACAGCAAAATGTGCCTGAACCAAGGTGACTCGTGAGGGAGAGAAATGTATGCTATTGGCATAAAGATTCCTGTCAACTTCAGTGTTTGCATTTCACTATAAATATTTTAATTATTGATAAAATAATTATAAGGAGGGAATAGGGAGGTACAATTAAAGGGAAGGGACAAAGGAGAGGGGAGGAAGGGAAAAAAGCAAAGCAGAAATGTCTCTGAACTTCACCTGAAGTACAGGTTGTTAATGATGTTGTACTCAAGCCAACAGTGTCTTGAGGCATGAGCAGAGATCTCCATCATGTGCAGAAGGTTGCTGAGACCTCTATAATGCTCCACAGATTACCCAACAGCCCTACTGATGCAGGGTGGCCATTCGTCCCCAACATGTGTGCAGGGGTGCATTGACTCCTTCAAATACAGTGTCCCCTGAGGTTCACACCAGGGTTGAGAATAGAGGAGGGAAAACAGGAAAAGAGCAGGGTTTGGCATAGAGAAGTAAAAGGGCAAAGGAAAGAAAAGCAATCTGCCGTAAAAAGTGAGATAGTTATCCCACAGTGGAACAGAGGTAGGATAATTTTAATGTTGTCACATTTTTCTTGGTTTAATTATATGTAGACATAGAGAGATATTACAAATGAGTTGATTATCAGGTGAAATGTTAACCTTTAGTATTCCATACTCTTAAATGTTAAAATTGGCTTGAGGTATAAAGTTTCAATTTTTTCCTAAAACTGACGTAGATGAAACACTGATCAAAGAAAATTTTACACTGATCAAAAAAAATCTCCCTTGTAATTGACCTGAGTGTATTTTCTTTCAGTACTAACAGAGGTTCTGTGTGTAATATGACACAAAACAGATCATTCAGTTTCTTCTACTACAAACCTCCATGGAGCATGGAAAATCTCAGATACATCTCATTAGCTTTTCTGCATGTGGGTCTCTAATTATGAAGTGCTATAATTGATCATTTTCCTTTTCAAATTAATTTATAACATAAGAAGATTTGATTGTGGAAATGTACAAAAGGAATACTTTGGTTTGACCTTACAGCTTGTTCCAACTCCTTGGCTGGTATCCATCAGGATCATTAAAATCAATTAAGGAGTAAAGTACAGGACATCTATTGTTCCACCCTAGTATCAGTAGACCCTTTCAAATCTCCTATAATTCTAGAGATCACAGCAGACAGTTTAAAGAATTATTCTTCTGTAGAATCATAGGTTCTAATCCTGCATATGATGACTTTGTTAGGTTTACTTGCCTCTTTAAAGGCAAACACATAGACTTTTGGAGATTGGAAATACAGCATGATCTTTAGAAGTGGTATACAATCCACATTCCATCTCTGATACCACAGACATGCTGACTGAAAACTAAAGTATAGCTCATCTCTTTTAATTGAAATTGCTGAATATTCATCCTGCTAATGGCTGGTCATTTGTAGCTGCAGCTATATTTAGAAAAAGAAAAAAAGAGATATTTGTGTCTAAGTAACAGAGATGTGGCCCACGTCATAGCTCCATGTCTGGATCAGCTGGTGGCAGTTATTGCTGCAAATGAAATAAGAAACATGACGAAGGACAGACTAACACTGTCCTTAAGGCCCAGAAGCTACACTACTGCAATAATTAATTGGAGCCAGAAATAAGCTTAACTTGTTTGGTGAAATAGGATTATTTCACGGGAAGTACCTTTTCTTGCAGAAACTATAAACTCAGAGCTGGGACAGTGTTCACTTTTATTTGTGTAGCACATCACAAATGGGACTGATAGTGCCTAGAGGTGTCAGTGCTAATGCTGTTAAATGACTCTTTTTATTACATATATATATATATATATAATGCTTTTTATTATTTAGTGGCTATTGCTGGGCTTTGGAGGAGCTGGTGCTAAATATAATGTGTTTCAATCACAGTGAAATATTACAGACCAGATAGTCATGCTGAAAACTAAGGAAGAATGGAATATAATACCACACACCTTATTTATTACCAAGTTTAATACACATGAAGGAGAAAGAAATGAGGAAACAAAATTCTCTAAAATCGATACCTATTGTTATATTCACACCTTATTTGTGGGCTCAGAGGAAGCACATCTTACATATATAAAGACAAGAATTTATTGCTCATATAATCAAAACTGACAAAGTCTAATAGTTTTTCATCCACATCTAATTGTTGTGGAAAAAGAAAGAAGAATAGAATTAGCAATGGTATGTGCACATCTCAGTTTCTACCCCTTTTCCTGGGGTTATGTTCCCCCATTCTCTGCTCTGGCAATGGTAAGTGTTATGGCAAGCTCTGAGGATTTGGAGTCCTTCACCCGGAGGAACATTGTATTTGTGTTAATGGTTTCACCTCACTTGGCATCCTTCTTCTATGTTTGCTTTCATACCTCACTCTTTCCCCATTGGTCTGCTGTTCCGTGTTATGTCCAAACTTATTGCATTTGGTATCTTTTTTCTATGCTGGATACTATTGTGTGTTCTCTTTTGCACACCCGGGTCTGCATTTCTTTGACTGGCCATGGCTGAGCAGTTTGTAGCCTTGTAATCTGTAGCGCCAGCTTCTTCCCCATCTCATCATTCAGCTGCATTTGGTGCCTCCACTTTTCAAGGCTGCTGTCTCACCAATCTGTCGTTCGATATGTGACATCATTGTGTTTAGAGTCATCAGATCATGATGGCATGATACAAATACAGCACAAAGGAAGACAAATTAGCTGTAGACAACCTGCAATTATGAATTATGTTGTTACAGCTAAACCACATTAAAGCAAAGCTTCTGGCAGGTCAAGAAAAGTTCAGACAGAGCAGGCATGACAATCCTCAGACCTGAGGCCTTGCAAACACAGTAGAACACTTATGGCCACTTGCTAGCAATGACAGCACCATATTGTAGGCCTGCAGGGTAACACTATTTGCTACATGTAAGTTCAGCAGTAAATCTTACAAAATAAATATTTTCTTCATCTGATAAAAACTTAGTTCAGCATTAATACATTGTCATCCTGCAATGAGAAATAATCACTCATTTTTTGTACTGAAAAGCCAACTGACATCTGTTTCCATATTCAGTCAAAGGACTGCTAGGCACTGATTACTGCATAATGTGTAATAAACCGTCATAGGTGTCTACATTAAAAAAATCAGTAAAATATCAATGAATATATTTTTCTTTAAAATGTGGCTTCTGGCTTACTTAAGTATAAGACTAAACATAAGCATGATATAACTCATAGTCCATAATACCATCTGTATTTGTAATCATCTGCAGTTTAAGGGTATTTAATTTGAAAGAACTTTCCTAATTTGTGGGAAGAAGTGCTCAATTTCTACACTGACAATGTGAAGACATTAAAAATTATACTGCTTTTCTTAAATCAGTAGGTTATGCCTATTCCTCTTTACACCTGAAGTTCTCAATCTAATGCCCCATCAGACTGCAGTCAGCTCTGCTGCCATCTGGGCAGAGATAAAGGTGAGTGTCCCTTCCACCTGTAGACACCTGGTCAAGGAGGGGCAGGACGGACACCCAGGATTGGGTAGTGGGAAGGGAAAATGGCCGGGCATCCTCTCCATTGCCACCAGTCTTTGGGGGTTACAGGGAGAGATCCTCTCTTCTTTGGTCATAAGTAAAGGTACAAATGCTACTCTTATGGCAGGGTCACAGCAAGGATGGCGAGAAGATGGAAGGATCTCTACTGTGGCCCTCGTGAAGAAGCGGAACTCTATTCACCTGAGCTGTGCCCCCAGGCTTCCATTCTGGCATGCCTACTGAGAGCTTCTCCACCCTTTTCTTACAAGCAGCTTTAAATGCCTCTCTTCCTTAGGTGGGCCCCAGGAACATTTCTAAACTCAATATGTGACTGCCAAAGAGAGAGGAAGGAGCTAAGCACCCTGCTGCTCCTTGGCTTGCCCTAGCAGCTAGCTAGGAAACTGCAAAATGCTGACAGCTGAAAATCCATCATTAAAATGTTCTTCAGCATCAGTTTTTCTTTCCCCTATCACTAGCAAGCCCCCAACATCAAGACAAGCAGGGTGACCCTGACAAAGAGCTGACTATTGGCTTGTGTGTGCCAGCTATCAGGTTTTATTACCACTGTTTTCTGTCTTAGCGGAGCTATTTCTAATTGTGTGTCAAGAACATTTCCTGCTGCAGAAAGCAGTAATCTATTTTGTAAAGAAATAGGTCACCTAAGGTACCTCCATGAGCCAGAGTGTCTTTCTTCCCTAGTAGTACTTTCAGGGTTCAGCATCCACTTTGGGTGTTCTCTGTACAAGACCCAGATTCCCAAATATCTGAAAATCAAAAAAGGAGAAACAGCATTTGCTTAAATACTTCAGATTCAGCACAAACTGCAGACTTCCCCTTGTAACCATCATTTGAAACACCTGATATTATAAGGGGCAGGATACAAGCAAACACACTTTGGGAACAGAGAAATTTTGGCAAGAAAATCCTATGTTAATATTCATTAATTTAGATCATTTTTGTGCAGCGTGAAAAACATCACTATGGAAAAATAAAATGCTTCATCAATTTCTTCTATAGAGCAAATATTACAAGGACTTGTCTGCATTTTGTGATAAACTGCCCCTTGTTTCTTCCACTCTAACATTTTGATGTTTCAGTTTGTGCCATATTTCCCTCACAGAACCCATGGTAAGGACATTTGCAGCTTAGAACCCACGTTGAGAAAAAGACTTGCTTATCTATGATATTGATGAATTCCTAAAAAAAAGCAAAAGGATGCTTCTGAATATCATAAGAGTTTATACATTTTTTTTTTTAAGCATGTTGAAATTTTCCAGGAAATCCTGAGATCCCAGTTTTCTATTGTGCAATTTCCACACCCAAATTGTTTATTCTGAATTTTTTTCTTTGGCAATTGTTTGTGCCTGGAAGATGTGAACTTTTACAGATCTAAGAAAGCAACCATTATGTTTTCCATCATTAAAGACCGTTTTTTTTCTGCTCCTTCATTGTGTTTTTAAGCTTAAATTTCTTTCAGCTTTTTTTATTTTCTTGAGAAATTAGACATATAGTGTCTTATGTTACTCCTATAGATCATTAATTTTCTCCTCATAATTTTATCTTTCATGACGTTTGCAGTATGATAGTCTAATAAAGCCTTCAATTTCTACATATATCTCAGCTCTCAAAAACACATATCATAATATTTTATTTTCAACATTTACTACCTTTGGGGTGAAAAAAGCTCTTTATTGTTTTAATTAACCATCAGCTGGCACAATTATTTTAAGTTTTTTTCTTTTTTATATTACACAGATTACAAGTCTTGAAAGGAAAAATCTATTAGATAATGAAAAGCTTTTTAAAGAACATAACCGTACAAATTTAATGTAGTATACATACTTTTCTAAATGGCATGTGTTGCAGCTAAAATGGAGGATGTAAAAATCCTTATTTTTCAATTCCTATTGTTACATTTGGAAGAAAATAAAATTAAACTTATCTGAATTAAAAATTCTATTTCCTCAGCTGTTATTTTTTTCTGAAAAACATTTCAACTAAGGCTTTCCAAAATATTTTATAACAAAACCTGAATACCTGGATGATAATGATATATGATAGCAAATGTACGTATTCTGTTTGACTACTCTGCAATAAATATAGGGAAAAGCTATATAACCCCAATGGAGAGCATCTCTCTCTTACGTGATATTTCTCTTTGCAGGATTAAAATAATCATGCTGTAGCAACATAGAAAAAATAGTTCATTGTTTTTTCTCTTGCATATGTAACTGTCTCCTAAATGAAATATGGACATCTGCTTATTACAGCCTCTCAACTTGTCCAGTAAGAAAATGTACATTGTATATTTAATTCTGTATAGGAGGGAAACCTCCCTCTCAAATGATCTTGAATAGAAACTTTGAATGCAAATTACCTTCCTACACAAACTAAAAGTAAGAAAATAGAAACAATTATAAGCACTTGTTTAAATCAAAGGGAAAAGGAGTAATTTCCCAGAATTTTTACCCAAATTTGGTATCAACAAAAGCTTTGTTTACATAAATTTCTATCATAAATTAAAACCGGGTCTCCCTTCTCACCTTCCTTTCATAATAAAGTTTAGCCAATACAATAGGATATTGCTGAATGAAGCAAAGCCAAAATTCAACAGGCTTTGCCAATGGAAGCAACTCACCTGCATTTTGTCAGTGTGCTTGTATTTGCACCTTCTTTCTGTAGCTTGTTATCCATGGGAACAGTTAATCTACATTTCAACCATATCCCATTTTCTTATCCTACTCTTCCATTGCTACTGGATCTGAGTGCAGGGAAGCATTGCATATAGACCAGGTGGTGCTAACAGGTAGTCTGTTTGCATTATGCTGTCATCACCATGATTTATTGAAACCACTCCCAGAGAAAGATATTAAATTTACCTTATTGTCCCTCAAGGATCAAGTTTTAGAGCTTATAGTGGAGAGCAAAGTAGAGTAGATGAAGGCTGTATGGCTTCCCATAGCCATCAAATTGATTTTGTTATGTCCCTGTGATGCTGAACCACAGATTCATAAAGTTAGGTTGAAAGCAATGTTTCATGAAGACTTTTCAAAAGCGCTTGTGCACAATTTTCACGTCCTTTGTTAAACATGAAAATGTCAAATACTAAGTTCTTCCTGTCTCAAGACACTGACACTCTGTAATATTTTCCTTGCCATATAAACCACAACAGGGAATCATTTCAGTCAGAGTATTAGCACAGGCATCATGTTGCTAAGATCAACTTCAGGTCTCCTTCGCCTGCGCAGAGAAAACAGCCAGAAGAAACACTTATTTTAAATATGTCTAGGTTACCTTTATTTTCTGTCAAAAATTTCTTACAGAAAAAGTTTCCATTTATCCTGCTGTGAAAACTGGTGTCTGTCATCTGCTTCAGGGAAGTGCAATCTGCTGAGATATTCCTACTTGGTTGTGTGAGAAGTGACTGACTGAGGCAGAGAGAGGCAACCACCCACATCTGCAGCTAAGATAGGATTGTTCTCATCTTAAGAAAACAACACTGTGCTGGTTTAAAAGTTAACCAGCAAGGCAAAATGAACTCAATTCAAAAGAGAGATTTATAAGTCAGAATAACAATTTATTAAAATAATGCAATAAGTACAATTATACAGACAGACAATTGGTTTTAATCCACAAAACCCAAATGTACAAACCCAGCACCCTGGGGTATGAACAAAAGTGGTGTACCTTGGCCCACCCCCCGAGTCCAAAGCAAAGGGAGAGGGAATAAACCTGCTGGTGGGAGAGCTGCTGCAGTCTGGTCAGAAGTGGTGATTGCAGTCCAGTTGAGGGTGGTGGTCTCAGCCTGGTTGGGAGCAGCGGTGGTCTGCTGTCTTCCTCTGGGTCCCACGAGAGAGAGCCCCAAGGCTCTGAAACTCCCAGTTATATACTCTCCAGTTCAGGCGGGAGTGCTCAGTCCCTCCCTCAGAGTAGGGAATTCCATAAAAGGGCATGTGGATGCTCAGTCCCTCTTATCAGAGCGGGGAATTCCATATAAGGATATCAGAGCGGGGAATTCCATAAAAGGGTACAGGAACATCTTCCCACCTTGCAGGCCTCTACTGACAGCAGTTTTTGGGAAATGGCATGGAGGCTATAGAATACACAGTTTTGGGTTACACCCATCCAGGGATGAATTGGTCCCAGCCGTTCTAACCGGGACAAACACAATATGATCCAAACAAACAAACTGATCATTCACTATCTTTACTAAAGGAATCGTGATAGTTCACTGTTGACTCACTTTAACCTTTTCGATATCATGTCTATTTCATCACAGTTTTAGATTTCTTTTTAACAGGGAGGTACGAAATAAAGTTGTTAACTAGCAGAGGATGTTAAGAACATCACAAAAAACTTCTGCAGAAGCAAGCAGATGAAATATGAATCCCCTTAGAACAATGTACAGCTCTGTGTTTTGCCTTTCTTTTGTATTGACCATGCCCTTAGCTGAATGTCTCTCTTCCACCAAAGTCAAACTCAATTTACTTTGTGTGCTTACCTTTTTCATGACACTTTTCAACTACCTGCAGTCCTAGAGCACCGGACCTCCAGGTTAAGTATGTTTTGGAGTTAGATACACCTGACCCAATAGCCTTATAAACCATGCCAAACTTCATCCTCTAGTGCATGTTGAAGGAATGAAAAAATGCAGTTTTTATTTTAGGCGGGATTTCTAACACAATTGGATTGCTATGAGTAGTGATACCATTGCACACATTTAAGAAATAGTAAATTAAAATTTCTTGCCATCTCCATTTTTAAAAGTGAATTTTTTAGTACCAGTAAAACTAAAATATAAACAAGTAACTTAGATGATGATTCATGCTTCAGAGCATTGCGCTTCAGGATTTTTTGTCATAGAGGGGGCACAAGTAGGCTAGCTGACCCAAACTAACTAAAGGGATGATACCACATGATGTCAGCTCAGATATGAAAGCTAAGGAAAGGAGCAGGAAAGGGGGGCATTCATTGTTTCCGGCAGCTGCCTGCTAAGAAACCATTATGCATGTTGAAGTTCTGCTTCTCAGAAAAATGACTGGACATCGTGGCTGATGGGAAGTAGAGAATAAACCTTGTTATTTTCTGCTTCTCTTTTGCACATGCAAGCTTTTGCTTTTTGCTTTAGTAAACTGCCTTATCTCAACCTACGAGTTGTTTTCCATCTTATTCTCTCTCCTCTTATGGCTGGGAAGGGGAGTCATAGAGGGGCTGGGTGGGTACTTGGTGTCTAGAAGAGATCAACCCACTACAATCATATAAAGATGCACTTAAGAGGTACTTCATACTGAGATTTGAAAATAGAAAAAATTTTAGAAGAACAAAAGAGAAGGATATGCTGGAGATTTTGGCATAGAGGAAAGATGTAGGAGCAGATGACTAGGTCTTGTATTTGTGGCCACAAAAGACTGTGAACATGAACTAAGACGGAAAAAAAGGAGATAAAAATACAAAAACTAAAGACATCAAGCATGGAGCACAAGGGTACAAGATAAAGAAAACAGCAGCTATTGTCATACAAAGATATGAGGAAGTATGTAGTCTGTTTGCACAGGCAGTCACACAATGTCAACCTATCCTTATACTCTCCTGCTTGACATGCGTAAGAACAAACTTTCTGCAGCACCTTGTGCAAAAGAAGCTCTTAGCTTACTAAGTCTATCAGCAGCTACTAGATGTTAGCACTCTCTGGAAACACTGTAAATTCCTTTCACTGTTAATAACTTTATTTGAAATGTGTATCTCAGCCACATAGAACATGCCACCGAAGGCAAGATCCTCCCACTATCCAGCTCCAAGGAGTTGTTTCTTACCTCTGCTCTCTGTGTTAGCAAGTATGCTCACTTGTTGGTTGGCTCCAACAGAGGATGTCCAGAGCTGACATGGGATGCTAAAGAGAAAAGCTCCTGTAGGGCAAGCTTCTCTCATGCTGCTAAGGAGCCTAGAAAGCTGGGAACATGGATGATTCAGAGTTCCTTAACGGCAAATGAAAAATGAGATAGTATGGTCTGCCCTGGTTCTGGGGAGTTTAAAGGAGAGATCCAGTCCCCGGGAAATCTGTGCAGGGGAAGAATTTTAACAACATAAACACCAAACCAATAAGTGAAAGGAAGTGAGAAAGGACATGCATTCAATATGGTTATTGTTAAGGCTCCAGCTAAATATATGGCATGGCCATGTTCTCTGGGATGCTGGGCAATCAGTTGAAAGAGAGCAGCTGATCACCAAGATGGTAAACTAGAGGATATAGCATTGCAAACAACAAAGACACACAAACATAATTTAACATTACTACTGGAGTTATATACAGGTAGATTCAAGGTAACTTCTTTTTATTTAAGAGCTGTTCTGTATTGTGCAGCCCACAAATAGCAAGATAACTTCCAAAAAATATGTTCAGGGTTCTGGAAAATAGGACTTTAAAAAGAAGCAGTTGAAGTCCTCCTTAAGTCTTAACAATCACAAAGCTTGGCTATGTGTCCATGACAATGAGAGTATAATGTTATCTACCTTATGAACTGATTTCCTCCAGCATGTATCTGAATAATGTGCCCTAATTTCAGCATTTTTATTATCCAGAAAACTTCTGCTTAAAAAGAAATTAGAATTTATACTCCTGAAAGGTTGCATGCTTTATAATAGGAAAACTTCTCTGACTCATATACCTAAGCTGAATAAGAAAAAACTTATACCTTCCCCACAGGACTCTGTGCAACAAATCTTGTGCATTACAACATCTACACTGAAAATGGCAAGTCAGTCAAAATGCAGAATTATCATCTTTAGCTATTTTTCATACATTTTTCAGTAGGGTTTTTTACTTCTGCTTTATTCCATAGTTACATAATATATGAAAATAAACCTTTTGATACTCTCAAGTTTATTTTGCAATTTCTCGTTTACTGGCTTTTACACATCAAAATGAAAAATAATGTTCAAGGTATATATTTAACTTGTTTCAGAACATCATATTTCCTTTAACAATATGATTATTAAAATCATATCTAATATTAGGGCAGAAAAATAATTTAAAAAAATCAAATAAGATAACAGAACCAATTCTCTAAGATGTTTTATAGTTTAACTCATCAGCAATATTTGAGTTCAAAACTAGACATCACTACACAGGATGAAGGAGAAAAAAGCCAAACTAGAGTTTACCTGTGTGCCCTGGCATCCAGGAGGGCCACCCATGTCCTGGGGTGTATCAGGCACAGCTGGTCAAGGGAGGCAATTGTCCCACTCTGCTCTGCACTGGTGCGGCCTCACCTCAAGTCCTGTGTGCACTTTTCAGCACCCCAATATCAGAGGGATATAAAGCTATTGGAGAGCATCCAAAAAAGGGCCACAAATATGTTGAAGGGTCTACGGGGGAAGCCACACAAGGAGTGGCTGAGGTCACTTGGCTGTTCGGCCTGGAGGAGACTGAGAGGAAATCCTGTAGAGGTCTACGGCTTCCTCATGAGGGGAAGCAGAGGGACAGACACCAGTCACTTCTCTCTGGTGACCAGGGATAGGACTCGAAGGAACAGCAAGATGCTGTGTCAAGGGAGGTTGAGTTTGGATATCAGGAAAAAGTTTTTTACCAAGAGGGTGATTGGGTACCGGAACAGGCTCCCCAGGGAAGTGGTCAAAGCACTAAGTCAGCCAGAAACATTTAGACAACACTCTCAGGCACATGGTGTTATTCTTGGGGCTGTGCTGTGCAGTGCCAGCAGCTGGACTTCAATGATTCTTGCGAGTCCTTTCCAACTCAGGATATTCTATGACTTGGCCATTCTGTGCATTCATAACTGCACTGGTAATCTTTGAAAAACAGACATGGAAACACACACTATAAAAAAAGTATCAGAATCCTGTAGGTATCCAATCTGTGGTGTTAAATATAAAGGAAAATATTTACATTTCAAATGAAACATAAAAAAAATCTAAAAGAGTAACGCTCAAAACCCCCTCCCCACCTTCAATCTAAATTTTTGAGGTATTGTAACCTTAGTACAACTCCATAATTGTTCTTAAGAAGATGTGTTAGGAGCAAACTGACTGTGTCAATCTGAACTAAATCTCCCCAACTGAGTGAGAGGATACAAAAATCCATTTTGAACTATTTTCGTATCTAAATATTGAGATAATACTCATTTCTCAAGGGACTAGGCTGTTCACTGTTCAAAACCACTTCTAAAAAAGGTCAATAAATTCGGTAAATGACATAAATGTGTTGTTGATGTTCTTTGTTTTCATATTTCAAAAGCTTGCGGCATCCAATCAGGAAATATAAACAGTGACATGTCAGTGGAAATATTCATATTCTGCACCTCACAAATTTTGAATTCTCCACTTCACCGGTGTGTTTGAACTGTTCACTAACCCACCCATAAATCATGAAAGTGGTTAACATACATGACTTGAGCTTGAAATCTATAGGTTCTCCTCATACTCATTGTAATATTTAAACTGATCCTAGTATTACGCATGCACTCATGTCATTTGCTTACCCAAAACGGGCTGGTGAAAATACCTACATTCTTTGGCAAACTCAGGTCTTTGCTAGTGTTAATGGATTCATGCATATACTGGCCTAGATGAAGGTCATGTAACTACAGAACTAGATAATTGCATGAACACAAGAATTATTAGAATCCTAGATAATGCTTACAGAGTGCTGCCAAAGAAAAGTCTTTGGGAAGAATGAAATAATTAATCAAGACTGTACTAATAACAACCCACAGATATTTCACTTTCAGTGTTCAGAAACTCCTTTTTAGGACTTTCTGTCCCCAAGCTCGTCATGAAGCACTCATGAAAAACAACAAAAAAGCACTCGCTTCTAGATTTAGCAATTTGTGTCTTACATGAAGACACACTGATAGATGAATGTCTAGACTCATTAAATGAACTTGACACAGTTTTATAGGAAGTGGCAGCTGGTCTTAACTTACTGCTTTGAAAAAGGTCTCTGTGCTGTCTTTGCGAGCAAATAGCTAATATGTTACTGTAGGCAGGAACCACGCTTACATTAACATATTAGGCAAGATACGGCTCTGCCAGTGGTTGCCATATTTTTGTTTACTTATGTTATAATAAATTACTATTTAGTTCAGGATAAAACTGAGTACCAAAGCCCCTTTATGAGTCTATCTATTTGACATTGGCAGGCAACCCTCAAGTAGCTGCACAGTATCTCCACGGAAGAGGACTAGTGACGTGGAAACTCCTAGAGAAGAACCTCATGTCAGTGTTTTTGCAGTGATACTGAGGCAAAACAAAAGGCAGCTGATTTCTTTAAAATCCAAACATAGAGTTCATGAAGAAACAAGAGTATTCAGGAAATGCTTCTTACATCAAACTTTTGCAAGTCAGAATTGGTAGCCAATTTGAATTCGCTTGTCACCATTCCATTTTACCCTTATGCCCTGGCAGAGATGCAACATAAAGCATTTACCATGGCACAAAACCTTACATTGCAGGTGAAATGGTGAAGATGCCACTCTACTCAGAAGGAATTTACAGACCTTCAAAGAGGGACAGAGGTAAAATTTATTTTCAATGTATAAAGTTTCAGCCAATGATAATTTTCCTAAATGGATATTGACTTGATATTCAGGCAGAAAAAAATAGTTGCAAGGAAATATCCTTTGTGCAAAAGAAGCAATAGTCCTTGCCTCTTAAATGCTGTGTGCCAAGTGATACAGAATCACTTAGTGGATAAACTCTCACTTTGACTTTAAATTTGAGTCAAATTTTCTTCAGAATTGTCAGCAACTGCACATTTTAAAATGTGAACTTTTTTTACCTTGTTTTATAATGTATTCTGTAGAATGTATATACAGATGACAAGTAACAGCTTTTCGAAAAATATTCCTCATATTTTCTCTGTGACCAAAGAACTACTTTGTACTTTTTTCAAATATTTAAAACTATTGCTACTCTCAAAAAAACTCCAAACAACAAACAAAAAAACAAAAATCCATAAAAACAAGAAAAACAAGAAAACATCAGCCTGTCACAACAAATTAGGAATGTCATATTATTTGGTCTGCATGTTTCTGATGTGCTATATATGCTCTACACATCACTTCTACATGTGAGTGTAAAAGGTCTCACATTTCAGGATAACCTTTTATTTTAAAGCTTCTCAATTCATATAATCACACTCCAAGTTCTGTTCCTCATTTATGACACTCTAACAAGCCCTTACAACATACTTGTATGTATTTCTAAAGGCTTCTGTGCAGGACCACTGTGGAGAGAGGCTTAAGAATTTGAGTCAATCAAATCAAACCAAGAAAACTGAAGAAAACACGACAAAAATATTGTATCTACACTTTTTTTTGTTAAAGTCAAAAAACAATACTATGCCACTGTAAGGGACTGAAATATTGTTAATGTTTTAAACATTGTTAAAATCATAGAAAGACTTTTTGTCAAACTGCAAAGGAGTAATTGCCCATCTATGACCACTGAAGTGGTCACTCACTCCCCATCCCCCTCCTCTAATATGCCTCCTGACTAGAATTTGGACTATGATAGGAACTTGAGATAAGAGTATTGTAAACAAGGCTCAGGGAAGAAGAATGTATCCACAAAGAAAGCCAGACTCAATAGTACTGAGAATTAGCCCTAGCTGGGCTCAACTGGTGGAGGAGGATGATTTTGGATATCTGTTGCAAAATCTCTCCACATAAAAGAGAAGAAGTAAACCCCTCCACCTCTGGGAAGACCACATACGCAACAGACTTTCATGTGAGAGGCAGCTGAGAAGGGGACATAAACAATGGAAGACCGCCAAAGCATTCCCCCAGACTCATTCCTGAGGCCTTCCATCACCAGAGGATCCAAGTGATGCAACAAATCCAAAGTCTGTCACAAGAGACTGTAAAACTTCACCTGGGAAGGTGCCTGGGATCTCCTGAACGTATAGTCATCCATTAGACATATGGGACCCTCAGCACTGAGAATACCAGAAGCAGAAAAGGCCTCAGGTCTGTGTAAGCCCTGCTCAGCGATAACAAAAACATCTCTGTATTATCAACCCTGTGTTCAGAAAAAATCCAAAACGTAGTCCCGTACTAGCCACTAGGAAGAAAGTTAACTCCATCCCAGCCAAAATCAGCACAGAAGGGAGATAAGACTAAGCTCAGACTTCCTATGACATGCTAAGGACAAGGTCAACATAGCTATGCAGAGCTGAGTTAAGGAACGCTCTGGGTCTGACAGCTCTTGTTTGGGGATGAGAAGAAAATGATGGTCGCTGAAATCCAAATTGTCTTTGACGTCTCTTATTCAGCAGATGACTGAATAAGACTCTCAAAACAGGATAAATTCTAGTTTAGAGATATGATTGGTCAAGAGTAGATCTTTGTGTTCAACAGCCTCTTGATGTCCTTGATACTCTGCGTGGCAAGAAAGTTTACTTTAATCCTGAAAAAGAAGCATCTACCTGTGTTCATGTAGAATCACTTCATGCTAATGTGTTGACTACAGGGGCTGAACAGTCTTTGTCTGTGATCTATTTGCTTGTGTCATGGCACCAAGGACTGCAGAAATCCCTACCACTCATCATTTTTCATTTTGAAATGCATATATCTTTTCAGTACTTCCCTGAGTGAAGACTGTTGCATAACTTTGGTCATCTTTGTCACTCTTCTTTTACTCTTTTGTAATTCTATTGTATTCTTTTTGGGATGGGATTCCGGATTGCAAGCAATCCCCAAAGCAAAAAGGTGTGTTATGGATTAATGCAGTGACAATGTGATGCTTTTCTTGAAATACCCTAACGTTCTTTTTGGTTTTGAAATTGTTGCTTTTCCTTCAAATATCGTGAATATTGATGATTGCTGTCAAAATATCTGTTAAAAACATCATCATTATTTCTGTAATTACTTGGCTTGACAGTGTTATAAAAACACCTTGATTTTATGAAATTTGTAACTACTATAGCCTGTTGACTCTACACTGCAGACAGATTTTAGCATTTCTGTGTACTCCCAAAAGATCTCTGCCAGATTGTCATCACTTCCTGAACTTTCTGTTAGCATTATGGTCAATTACACGTTATAATCATAGTTTGCTCCTACTTGCTCCCAAATCGGTTGCTAGTGTTTCAGGTATGATTGTTATCTTGTTTTTCAAAAGGTATAAACACTTGTGCTGGCTGAATATTTTTTGTAGATGATTTTAATGGCACTTTTACTTCGATATCCAAATGGCATGTCCACTGATGAGTTTAAGGATGACAGAAAGAATGAATTGTCTTCGGTAAGATCCATATTTCCATCATCTGTTAAGGAGTATAAATGTTTCTTGCAAGATTAATTTTGAATCTCACAGAAACTCACAGCATAAAAAAAGCAAAAAGGCTTCTTTACCAAGTTGAAATGGCAGTCTCTGATTATGATTTCTAAGCTTGATTGCCAACCTAGTCTACAGATTTCCTATAGCAGTGGAAAATACCCTTTGCAGATAGGACCTAACGCAGCTTCCCTGTGGACAAAATAATTGTCCTTTACTGCAGACTGGTTGCATTGCTAATGCATACCAAAAACTGCCACGGATTACCTGCATCCCTGCTGTATCTTCTATTTGTAACTCTTACTACATTTCTCATCCACAATTGCAGTGCATGCAAAGGGTGCCTTGATGCAGGCACAACACTGCAAAGAGAAGTGTAATCATAATAGGGTTTGTGTCTGGAAGAATAACTGACTCAGACAGCAGCTCTGCAGATGGCACTGCACACACCATATCCATCTGGGAACAAAGCTGGATGAAAGTAGCATAAGGGGATTTCTGAATATTTTCGTGAAATCTTCTGAGTTTCACACCGGTGTTATTGAGGGCCTCATAACCCCCATACTCACTGAACAGCAAAACTGGAATGTTTTCTCATTATTCATATAAAAGATCTGCACAATTGCAATAGTTCAGGAACAATCCAAAGGAAATAATGGGGCCTTTCTCTACAAACACATACAGAGTGATTTGATGATCACATTATATGCTATGAATATACAATCAGTTGTCTAAACTGATGGTGTCAGTGGTTCCCCAAATAGTTAGGAATAGTAAATCTACAATAATATTTATGGTTTGAGAAGAGATTGATCATGCACAATGTAGCAATTCTATCTCATAATTGGGACAGAGTCCAAACCCAGTTCATTCTTAGATTGATTACCTCTGGCTTTGGAGCCCATGAACTTGAAGACTGCAACTCTACATAGACAAGAAGTGACAACTTCTTCATCAACTCTAAGAAAAGCCTAGAGAGGGGGCATCTTCAAAAAATTAAATTCTCCCTGTTTGATGGGTACTCTGTGTCATTAGGCTGACTCATCTCTGAGAATTCTTCAGGGCCATATCATGTATCTTCATTAATAGCTGACACTTTACTGTCATGACCTCCTAGGCAAGGTAGAAACACATGGTGGACAAGGATGCCAGCAGGTGGAAAGCAGTGTTAAAGGAGTGGTTACCAGTAGAAGCCAGTGCTCCTGGGGTGACTACAGAATTTCATTCATTGTGCTGGAAGTGCAATAATCATATTCTTTTTCATTTTCAGACAAAATGTGGGAGCAATGTAGAGGACACCATCAGCATAATATCTTTAGACTTCACTTTCCTTAAACAGATCTCTCTATGCCTCTCCTTTCTTCAGATACAGATGTTATTAATTAGCAGCACCTTCCTGGAAAGGATTTAGATTTGAAGCACATTCAGTTTAGTTTGCAATAGATTTTGTTCAATAGAGATGAACACAAGTTATTATATTTTAGGCTAGGCAACAAAGGTCTGCATAAGAGTATGCAGTTGATCGTGATTCATAAATAAGACATGTATCAACAATTATGTTTGTTCTGGAAAAAAAAGCAAAGCATCTCATGGATGTGTAAGCAAGACATATATGAGATTTGAAGCAATTCTTAAACTTTACTCATCTGTACTTTGACCCTTGCCTTTATACATAGTGCTGAATGTTAAAGACAGCATCAAAACTGCAAAAGTTGTTGTAAGCTTAGAAAAATTATCTTCAAATAGGGATATCAGAAAAAAAATAAAAGAGAGAGAAAGACTTAGTAAGTATTTTAATATGTACAAAATAGCTACAGAGAGGAAGGAAATGAACACTGTTGATATAGGCAAGAAAATTTATAGGCCTGAGTTACAGAAAGTACAGATGACCTTGGGCTGGGAAAAACTTCTGATAGTAAAGATGATGAAGCATGAGCATGGAAAGGGGATGTTGCAGAATCTCCTGCTGAGAGTTTGTAATATCAAATAAATTAATCAAGAACCTTGTGTAAATGGCTTGGGCACCATCTGGGCAAGTTCTTACTCGAACCTCTTTTCTGTGATTTTACACTTCTTTTGCAGAAGCAAACAAACATATTCTTTCTGTTAATGTAAAATAATAATAAATAAAAAACACCCAAAAAAACCAAAAACCAAAAACCACCCCTGCTGTTGATTTCCAAAATGCATGGAAGCATGCATACTGAAGTTAATGGAGTAACGTGACATCAGTGATGTTCTAAAATTCTCTTTCTAGACTTATTTAAGACAGAATTTGCTTTGATTCACTGATGATTAGCAGACTGAAGAAAATTTGAACCTGTTGGAATTTTAATTTCTTGACGTCAGTGAATCCACATACATGTATATTGGATCTAAAACTGGCACTGAAAACATGCATGTTTTTACTTTCTTAATTCTAAAGAAAATCTTTGCTAGTTCCATAGGGACAAACCCACCCATTCATTGTTCTCAGGCTTAACACACCCATCCATTCTCATTTCTGATCCCATTTGTTCTATTTTAGTTTCCTTATCTTCTGTATTTCCTTCTTGAATTCTAATATTTATTTTAAACTATAAAAGCTACTAAGATCTGCCAGAAACTTAAAATTCAAAACCAGAGATTACTGTTGATTATGTTATCTTAATTGATATTTAATTGTTGGCAGGTACTCCATAGCTACTACTGAAAACTTCAATAACTGATTTTACTAAACAAAAAATAAACAAAATCAGTAAGTTTAAAATCAAAAATATTAAAAATATTTATATTAAATAATGAGTTATTATTTACATCTTAATAAGATATAAAATGAAAGTGAATATTCTACATTGGAATACCTTTTTGTTATTACGTAAAAATAATTGATTATGCACATGCTCATGTATTTCTACATGCAGTAAATGCAAAATGAATGCAACAAAATTCCAGATTAAATTCCATTATTAATAACTGGATCATTGCATATAAAAAATAATAAAAGACACATCCAACGGGTTTTAGTTTCGTGAATATACTCCATCTCCTGTGGCTTTAAGACCAACAGTTCCAACTGAGCTACCCTAACGGAATAGTCTGTATTGTGTTACTGTACTTACAATGCACCATACTTTTGGTGAGTGAATTATTTTTTCTGATACAATCAAACTCATTTTATTCAGTGTTTGTAATGTGTTAAGATCATGCATACAGCCAGCTTCACTGGCTTATCTAGAAAGCAACAGGTTAGTTGCTTGCAATCATTCTTTTTATCCTAAGATAAATACTAGATATGAGTATTTAGGCTTTTGTGTCACAGGCTGGAGCTACAGACAATGTTATATTTATGACTAAGAAGATTTGATACCAGCTCATTGGGCTAAAGAAAAGGATTTTACTAGTGTAGAACATAAACCAATGAACACTGAGGTACAAGTGATATGAATCCTCTTGCAAAGACAGTTCTGAACCTCCTTGGGTTCTGCATTTTCTATTACTGATGGATACAGTGATCATCACTGTCAGAGACTGACCAAATACTGTGGACCCCAATAGACAACCATTTTCTATTCCTTTATCAAAGAGTAATCTCTGTCCTTTGGTGACAACAGATTGTGTTGTTTTGGACAATATTAAACAATACCAGCGTCTTTTAAAGGAAATGTCAGCACCTAATGAACAAAGCCAATGGGTTGCAATGTGATAATAGATTTTAAAAGAACTCCCGTATGCAGGGGTGTAAGGCATCGAGTTTTAATATGAAATTGTAAATCTATTTTTTCTACTATGTAATTCTTCTGTCCTTTGAATCAGCATAAATAATATGTAGTACATGACATGTCTTATGGTTTTCTGTTTCTCTCATGGTATGTCAGGAGCCATTTACCCTGAATATAGGAAAATGTCATCAACAATATTGTTTGAGAATGATTATGAAATCCAAAAATTGGATTTCCTAATGGCAACAAGACTTTGGTTTTTATACTGACAATTATAGTAAAAAAATATGATTGCAGGTTGTCATAAAGTGTGATGCTATAGTTCTTTTCATTAATGTAATAGGTAAATAACTTTTAAAATAATGCCACAAGAATCCCTCCACATGGCATCAATTGCTCTTGGTCGGTCTTGCACTCCAGGGCTATACCACCACCTCACACATGGATTAATGTTCTAATTATAGTCCTTCTCAGAGCCTATTTCACAGAGGACTCACACCGTTACTGCAGACTAAATATATATAAATATATGTTTTTCTGAATCATCAAATTAGTGGAGGAGACTGAGTCCCCATTTGAAAAGGGACTTGTGAATTTTGGGCCCAGATTCCAACTATGTGATCTTGGAAAGGATAGGATTCGGAGAAAAAGGGAAGAAATGAGATAGGGATAAGAAGTAGGGGTCAGAATATATAAGTAATGATAGAAGAATTGCTAGAATGTAGTCTACTAAAATCGAAAAAAATATCTTGAAATAATGTGCAAGTACAAGTAGATAGTACAGTAACAAATTGCAGATAACTTTTAAGAGTGATGGTAATGCAGTAATGGAAAGCAGATTTTCTTTTATTTCTCTGTATAGCTTTATCTGAAATATCACTATGCATCGTGTAAGCCTAATTGCTAATTTTTTAATTAATTTTCATATATACATGATATGTGTTAAAAACAGACAATGATAAAAGCAGATTGATAATGAGCAATTTTAGATATTTTCTTGGAGGGAGCATCTAAAGTGTGTGTGAAAAATTAAGGCACCTTCACAACTTCCTCATGGTTTCTGCCACTTACTTAGTCCACAGGAATTTGTTGCAGATGGAGTCGTACTTTACTCATAAGACAGAAGCAACAATATACTTTATTGATATAACAAAATTCAGTGGTAAATGATTCAGTGTCAAGGTACATTTACTTACTGCATAGACGACAGGATCAGACAAAACTTCCAAGACCCTCCCACTGATGTTTAGAAAGCACACCCTTGCCTTCCTAAGTCCTTCTCAGAGAGGATTGTAAGCGCAAATGGATCCACTCCTGGTTCCAAACTCAGCCAAGACTTAACATCTAAATGATTATATATGCGTAATCAACCCTTTAGATCACTCAGGTAAGATTTTAAAGTTTAGTAGGCTATTAATCACTTACCAAATATCTGACTCAATAAGGATTCTCTTAGCCTCGAGGAGTAACCTTAAGATGTGTCCCTAATCAGGGGAACATCCTGGAGTGGCACTCACTGTAGTACGTGAGAGCTCAACAGCCCCGTGGCCACTATTTATGGAGTAAGATGATTGACTTATAGTGATATATGTAATATTTGGATATTTGCAAGGTGTCCAGATCACGCTTGCAGCCCTAAGGTTCCACGTTGCCATCTGTCCCTCAAAGTACAGAGAAAGCTAGATGCAATCATCTAGCCACTGGTGGTTATGGCTTAAGCTGGGGGGAGTAGGGGGCACACCACCACATAATTGTATTTTGAAATGTGTGCTTCAATCGGCATCTAGTCATCTATATGAAAATAATGAGACAGAGACACATACAGAAAGTAACCTATTTCCAACAACAAATATTGAGAAATGCATTATGGAACAGACAACAGCAACTATGCAAGTCACTAGGATGTAAAAGAATTAAATTAAAGCCCCTGGTCTGAATTATTAAGTTAGATTTTCCTTATTTGACTATTCTAAATGAATCCTGAGCCTTCTGTTGTCACAGAAGTGGAGCATTTGACAAAATTAATATAGATCCAATGAAATACTGTTTCATCTGAACATCCATAGAATTGTAAAGGTTAAATCTTATCTTTCCTTCTTCTCAAAACTTGTAAATCCTTTAAGATAAGAACATACTGGTGTCCTTATCCTTGACTGGCTTGATTAGATACAAAGGACACTGAGTAGCTTTTACTTAAATGCATGTTATTCCTCTATTTCTTTCAAATTTCTGAAATCCATTTTCTAGCCTCCACGTCTTGAAAAAGTATTTCTAATCAGTGCCAACCTGGCCCACTTTACTAAAGCAAATGATTCCCTTGAATTTCTTACAGCAATTCCCATGATTTTGATGAAGTTTAAATTTTTCCATTTTCTATTTTCAGGTACCTTAGTGGAGTAAATTTGCTGCTGTTCTATACCGAAATTTTCTTTGTTGTTCTGTCATCTTGGTGCAAAGCAAGACTGTAAATGTTTAGTACGACTGTGTTACAACAAGTTTTTAAATTTTAATGGTGGTATTACTTGTAGGGCAGGAAATATTATTGTCTTGTAAAACTGCTAAATTATTAAATACTTATATGTGTTATGAGAATGTACTATCTTAGGCAAATGGTTGTATAGAATAATTAATTTTATAACTTTGATTTGTAAGATTTGTGCCAGTACATAATTCAGTTGGTCAAAAACTCTTTCAGTCTTTTGTTAAGCAGTCGTAACAGATCTAAAATGCACATAAAGTAAAAGCGTTGCTCTACTTAAGTTACTCCCCGTTTTATACTTATGCTCTATTTAGTTCACAAATATGCCCCTATTTAATGAGCAAGGAGATCATCTATTAAATTACAGGCCAATTCTCACAGCTCATGAAGAAAGGCCTTTTTAATCCTGCCATGAACTTCTAGCCAAATATTTTACTGCTGGGCAGGAATTCCCTGGTTTTGGCCTGCTCTGTACAGTGTCCATCAAAGCTGTCAGAAGAGGCTGCTAAGAGGGCAAAAACATAAGAAAGAGGACATGCACTTGTTCTCCACTGACATGGAGTCCATAAAGACTCTGGAAAAGTTTCTGGACTGTTTCACTGTATGTCAAAGCCGAATTCTGACCCTATGTGTAAAGAAATCATAGCAGGCTCCTTGAAATGCATTTATTCCCTACACATTGCCCTAGCAGGAAAAAGGAGATAACAAAGAGTCTGTTTTGAAATCTTTGTATGCTGATCTTGATCTCTGTATTCCACAGAAACCAGAGGGTATCTGGGACATTTGAAAAGAGATTTTTTCCCACAATCTTCTCTTGAAATAAAAATGTGATTATATGCTCAACTTCTAATTTTCTTATGGGAGCATTGCTAGGAATATCTGATAACTTATGAGAATATAACTACCAGTAAAAATATAAAAGTACAAAGTTAGCAAGTGGTTGTCTTTTCAATGGAACTCTTTCACAAATGTGCTACTTCTCAGAAATGCCCATATCTGCTTTCAAAAACGATTGAGGTTCTTTGCATCTGGCATCTAAATGATTGAGGTCCTTTGCATCTGGCATCTTGTTATGCATTAGAACTAACTCTCTTTACTCCTTTTGAACATGTTATTCTGCATGTTAGTAGTATTTTGCTACCCTATTCCACTAGATTAGTTCATCAAAACTAATTTTGTGGTGTTCTTTAGGTATGGGAGAACTTGATAGCGGGGCCAGGTATTTGTTACACACATTCTTTGTAAATAAAAGGGATTACATCAAAGTCTGATTCCTCTGAATGCAACAGGAATAAAAAACAAGGGAAAGTGTTTACTCCTTATGCCATAAGTAATATACAAAGACTCTGTCTGAGATTCATTTCAGGTTATACTATAAGCTCTCTTTTGGCTGTCCACTGCTTTTTCATGTTTGGTTTTTTTTTTGTCTCTGCTGTTTCTCTCAGATATAAATATACTGCTGTGATCCATCCATATCGACATCTCCTCCCACCTCTGTAAGCAGAACTTCTGGATCTTCTTATGGTCCGTGGCTTAAGTCCTACTACATGCTATTATACATAACGTATTTTGATAAATCATATTGCTTTGGATTAGTATTCCATAGAAAATACAATTTTCTAATTTCTCTGAATAAAAGTCTGCCAAATCCAATTTTCATTATGTATTCTCATACCATATCTATGATTTTTATTTATTAATGGCAAGACTTCTCAACTAAAAACTCTGAGGAATTTATCTATCTTTAATATTTACTCACTGTGGTCAGAAGAAGAGAGGACTGATTGATTACAAATCCTCTACATGTTGCTATTTTCGGGAGATCCTCAGTGACACATAGTGATGGATCAATCTGCTGGTTGACTGAAATAATTTACTTTACCTTCTTGAAAGGATGTCAGTCAGTGCACAGTGGAAGGTGATGAGGGGAATCTCAACCATACTAAAGGTCTTTAAAGTTCTTCTGAAGCCAATGAGGATCTGAAAAGGTAGAATAGGGCTGAGGATCTGATGTTTCCCTGACTGGGCAAGGATATTCAGCCCCAGATCTGAAAGGCATGTTAAGATGTTTCCCTATTCATAATGATGGTGCATGAAGCCTGATACAATCACCTCTTCCTGAAGCATCTCAGGAATTTCAAACTTCAAAATGGCCAATTTCAGTAAAAATGTTTATTGACTAGAATGATACATTAAAAAAAAGCCCAACCATAAATAAGAAAAAAAAATCCCTTTACAGTCAACATCAGCAAAAAACAAATCTTCCCTAATATGGAAATAAATTGACCTTGAAAGAACCTATTGGATGACACAGTGAGAATAGATCAGAAAAATACATGGTGAATGTTATATTGACATTTAGGCTTAAACTCCATTTAAGCAATTACATCAGAAGCACTGCTTCCAAATAGGCAATTTATATGTGTCAAATGCGTCTGCCTGTCTCTGGCTTAGTATAATCAAAAGTAAGATTTTGCAAACTAGAGGAGAAATAACTACACAACACACATGGTAAGGGAAAACAGGGAAGAGTAGCATTGCCAAATGTAGATTTTATAACTGTTCCTTCTTCATTTGACTTGGGTTTAGGAAAAGCTAATGTTTATTTTCAGATTATTTCCCAGGCAGAATTGAACAAATATAGAGCCACTTTCTTTTCCTGGTGCAACTGTTCAAATTCACATAAAAATTAACAGGTTCTGTTTATAGCAGTAGATAATTTTACCCCAAATATTTGCTCAAAATCGGTGCATGTCCTGAGTAGTTCATAACTTATTCTACTGCAGCAAATCTGCTGTGAGTCAGTAAGTCTTATTCTGCAAATAAGGTGACTCCTACAAAAATAATTCTCTCTTTTGCAAAAAAGATGACCTTTCCAGACTGTTCCGATCTTGCTGGCAAAAAATGTCCAAACTCCAGCTCATTAATTCTTCCATTGTCCATATAGATCATCCTGGAATGAATTTATTCCTTCTGTCAAGGATACACTTCAGAGGGATGACTTCCACTGTGCTGCTCCAGTTGTAACAGGGCATTCACAAAACTGAGGGTTTACTCCAATTCTGTCAGAATGCTCCTGTTCCTATTCTAACGTCACCTTTTTTTAAACCCTAGTGTTTATGAAAGGATTATGCAGCAATGAAGTTTCCAAGACATGTATGTGGTGGTATTAATAAAACAGGGCTCAAGTCATTCCCAGTTATGAAATCTCTCTGATGCTTTAAATTTACATCTAAATTTTGCAAGAACTTGTTGTTTAAAACAAGATTTGAGGCAACTCAAATTTTAATTCCCTATGAACTAATTGCCTTAAAAAGTCATTATGGGAATCAGTATTTCATGTACTTAACATACATACACTGTGTTAAGCATTAAGTGCGTGTTACTTCCATGGTTTTAGTCTTTTCTGGAAAACTGCCAGTGAAGCTGCAACCAGCCTTTTGACACATTCAGAATAGCAGGAAACCTCTTAATGAATAATTATTTCTACAGAATTGTTTACACTCAGAAGTTTAAATAAATCTAACACTTGCTTTAAGTAGAACCACATTTGTCTTAGCATGCTGTTCAAGTGCATATAAATCATAATTTACCTTTGCTGCATAACCTAATGCAATCTATTAAGGAAATAGTTCTTTTAATAACAAGACTACAGGAAACAGAGAGCTCAATCACACACAAAGAGACAATAAGATTACTGTTAATACACTTTTAACCTTTTAATAAATCATTCCAATTAGCATACAGAACTGAGAGGGTCAGTGGCTGTTTTCTTACAAGTCCCATTTATGGACTGACAATTTTGCCACCCCAGAAAACAAACCCAAGTGCCAGAAATTAGATAGTGTCCCCACTCACTCCTTCATCCTCCTGGTAGCAGGGCTGGGATGTCTCAACTTTTCTGAGAACTTTGTCATTCACAGTCAATATTTTTATAATTAGAAGAAATATGATTGAAAAGGAAAAAAGGGACATAATTTCTATATTTATCTGGTTTTATATAGTGTAATGAAGATATTCCTATTTGGTCTTATAATTGAAAAAAAGGCATTATGATGCATAGAATTCTAACCTTCATACCGATCTCAAATTGTTTACCACTTAACAGTTATAAGGGATTGAAAGTTTACAGTCAAAATACTTATTTGTTTTATCAGAGTAGATTTATAACATGCTACTGGCAAGCAGGAGACTATGTAAAGCTTAAATGATGGATCAATATGGAAAAATATTGACAATCTGAAGCACCTCAGGCATCTGTAAATTTCAGGGACAAACTTCCTCCTAATACTGACAGGGCCTTTCACTTCTGGTCTCCAGACAGTACCTACCTTATCTCAGTGCCAAACAAATGATATCTCTGAGGATTCCTTCACAAAGTCTTAGCCACAGTTGCAAATGTGGCAAAAAAAAGTTTTTCAAGAGGGTTGTTGGATTCAGGAGCACAAGTCAGTTCTCACTGTGTTTTCGTCTTCCTCTTTTTTTTCTTTCTTGTTTCAAGCAACTTGATTAAACCATTGATAGCTCACAGGAAACTCTGAAGTTTGTTTCAGAAGAGCAAACAATTTTCTAATCTCCCTCTGATTTATTACCTGAGTGGTTGCTGGCAGTCAAATAGCCAGTAAGCACACAGATTAATATATCACAAGCAAAATTAAAAAAAAAACAAACAGAAGACACTTTTGACATCAGAGGGAGGCACACACAGATTTCTACAGCTTTTTTTTTTTTTTTACCCATACATGCACAACTCATGACTTTGAACTTCCTTCCAGGAAAAGTATGCATCCGTTAAATATACCCAAGGAGTACATAGACTGCAGCAAACCAGATCACACTTTGTTCTGGCTTACAGAGTGTTCCTC
This sequence comes from Neopelma chrysocephalum, assembly GCF_003984885.1. Lineage (NCBI taxonomy): Eukaryota > Metazoa > Chordata > Aves > Passeriformes > Pipridae > Neopelma > Neopelma chrysocephalum. Next base: position 3,114,579 of record NW_020897691.1, on the reverse strand, counting down.
CCATATTTTGCTGAAGGGTTTTTTATCTAGCTTTGGCTCTACATGCTGAGTTTGGCTGGTGGCATCCTCAGTATCTCTCTCTGGCCTTTAACAATAAAGCTCCAAAAGCATTATAGATCGCAGTTAACTTGGTAAGTGTGACTTAACAGAGGCAATTTCTTCCTTTCTGATATTATATTGACTATCCCTGAGTTGTAGATTTTGAATTTGCTTATTCCAAATACATCTTGCTTTGTAGCGAGGTACCCTGGCTAGCTCTGCAGGACACTCAGAGCATTTCAGAGCTTTTCACAGGACTCTCAATAAGCAACCTACATGCCAGCCATTTAGTGGTCCCTCCTCTGGGCTTTCACGGCCCCAACTACATGCAATGTGTACCAGGAGAACTCCATGCACATCAACACTGATGCTGCCGGGACACCACACATACCCTGTTGTGACTCCATGTAGAGCACTCTGAAATAAGCCACCAAAAGCAAGGGACAAGGCTGCGGTTGTTGGGTATAGATTGCAGCTAGTACAGGCACGATCCAGGAAAGAGAACTCTAAGGAAACCTGTGATTAGCTGAAAGACTATAACATTTCTCGTGGACCTTTGGTGGAAGGTAATTGCATCATCAACCGATAGACTTCAGTCGTTAGAGTTCAGCACTGTAGCTTCAAGGAGCAGCACTAGCAAACTCCTACACCAGATCTTTTCCAGGTGTCAGATGGAGTTCAGGAACCCCATCTTTATGACAAGTGCTGTTTACCTTCGTATCCATGGCAAACAACAAAAGCTTATCGTGTGCTGTTTGTGCAATTGATAAGACCAAAAGCAAATAGAAAAACAGCAAAGTAAAATTAAGCTTTGGTTAAAAATTAATTAGCTATATATACCTGATAAAAACATGCAAACAAACATATATTATAAGATAAAAACTCTAGGTAAGAAGAAAAAGCTTAGAGTTTAAAAAATAGCCAGGAGAATATTATGACACATCTAAGTATAGAACTTGCTTTTGTATTACAGGACGTTCTTGCTCTGGGCTTTTTCTTCATGGCTGATCCCTTCAACTCAGCTCAGGCCATACACTTGAGATGAACATCTTTACTTTGGTTCTATCTGAATCAATGTTCACAGAAGCAATTTGTAACAATCTTCTCATAAACATATATGATAAAAAAACAGGAGCATATTTACAAAACTAGGCAGAAGAATTTGTGTTGTAATGCTCACATACTCTTCCTGTGGAGAGAAGCAGGTGAATATTTTTACTGTATTCCAACACCATTTAAAGGTTTTCTTCTCAAATACTGGCTAACAGAGCTCTGAACTGCTAACTTTAGGTTTTCTTTCCTCTTTAGTGGACTATAAAAAAATCCAAGGTTAACTGGCAGATCAGAATACTTGTAATCTTCCCACATCTCCATCCAACATCAAGCTTAAACATGTATCACACCATTAAAAAACACTACTACTGTAGCAGGTTGAAAGTTTTTTCCTGTTTAAAAAATTGTTTGGAAGTGCCACATTCTCAAATCTGAAACTTTTTTGTGGGATCCTACCATCTTAAATTTAACTGAGTCTTCCAGGGAATTGCTGACCAATATGGAAATGGCAGATGCCAGAGCACAAGGTAAGCAGGTGATTGGGTTGCAGGCTTGAAACATGATTAGCTTAAATGTGAATTTTTTTGGCCCTGTTTTATAGGGCCAAAAAGAACTGTTTTATAGTGTTGCCCCTCTCCTGTGCAAAGAAGAGAGCTGTGCTTTTTTTTTTTTCCAAAGACAGGCATGTCTCCTCACTATCTTTGGAGGTACTATTCAAATTCTAAAAAGTAGCTGTCATTTCTTGATTATTAAAATGGAGGAAATAGCTGTTTCTTAACTCTTTTTGTTCATATTTAGATCTAAACTCATCTCATTATCATCTGCAGCTTTTCAGGAAACCTTAGTTTATTTTTAAATGCTCTCATTTTTTAGAATGTTTTTCTTAGAAGAATACATTTCCTTTATAGTAAACTTTTGCTGTTTAAAGAGGGGTTTTTTGATTTAAAAGAGAACACAAAGTCTATATAAATGCTGAATAATAAAGATAATTAAACGTAAAGTTTAGGGGTTATGAAATGGTTATAAAACCACCATAAAGTTCACTTTCCTGCAGATTGAAGAGTGCTTTGGAACATTTTTGTTCACTGTCTCTCAGTAAACCTGGTTTCACTTCAGACAGGAAGACAATTTTTGCTTTCTCCTCTTCCAGCATGGGTTCTCTGATTTGGGTTAACTTGTTTTGGGTAAATGAGAAAAGGGGACAACTGTTCTTGGAGGTCTTTTCCATTTTGTTAGGATGATATGCAGAACAGTAATGTAGTCTTTCTTCTCAGCCTGTAGACTACACATAGCAAACAGAAATACGCACTTTTCCTGCACTTTTTTTTTCCGTCTCAGCTAAACTTTGTATGGTGGTGGTAATCCAGTTTGCTATATACACAAAGCATCACCAGGCAAAATAGAGCAGAGTAATATAGTGAATAATGCATAGATAATGTAGATATTATATGATGTAGCATGGCAGAACAGCAAGAATACCTCTAGGTGGCATAATGTAATGACTTTTCCTGGCATGCAATACCAATTGATAAGAACCAGAAGCCATTATCTTGCCAAGAAGCATTTAGAAACAGTGTGAAACACTGACCTAATGCAATAAAATTAATATTTTTTCCAAAGGTAAAAAAATACTCACCAAATTGCTTGACATAAAATAATTTTTTAATTTATTAATATTTCTGTAACAGAAATTCTAGAATGGTCAAAATATGTCAATAGTCAAAAGCAAGCAAATACAGAGGATAAAATAACTTCTAAAAAAATGTAATGGGGAACCACAGTCTTTTATATTCATTCCATATTACTAAAAATATTACTTGGTAGAGAAATTATGTACGTATTACTGAATGGCTTTTTTTGCTGAGACTGGATGTATGGGTGATAGCAGTTGGGAATGGCTGCTATGATCTGTCTCATTTAGAAAGCTGCCCGTACAAATCCTCTCCTGTCCCAGCAGTTCACTGCGATTCACTGTCAAATTCTGCAGCTTGGTCCAAAGAAATCAGGTAAAAATCAGATAGATTTCTCATTTGTCCTCTGTGTGTCTTCTGCCCATAAAGCAGAATTTCCATGCATCCACCTATGAAATTGCTCACCATGTAGTTACTTTTCTAGGTTTCTTTTGGTGTTCTGCAGCTTACCCACGGTCCATTTTGGCCACAAGCCATGTGTTTTTATTAATATGGTACTAAGCCAACACTAATAATCTTTTCCTCTCCAGCAGATTTTATTAGATTGGGCTAACATTAGTTACACAGCTTCCAATTTAAATCTGGCTCAGATTTAGGCACTTTACACAGAAGATAAAGTTCTTACATGCCACAAAATTTCATTTAACTGTAGTCTCCATTAAAGCACAAGGATAGAGTATTTTACTGGCTCTAGAGTTGGAATTTTTGAACTGAGATCAGGTACTTATGATTTAAAAGTACAGAATTTTCACAGTTATCTCTCATTTCATATAAGAAATCTAAATTCTATTTTGAAAATTTTTAAGGCAGAGCAGGCTCACAAAAGAGGCTGTGAACGTCATAAAATAGGAGACCTTGATTAGAACAATTATTAAAGGCTCATGTACCCATATCCTTACCTATACCAAAATGTATCCTTTCAAGAGCTACTATAAATCCTTTTTATTTACTTCTTACTACAGCTGCTTCCTAGCTGTTTCTGATGTTTCTGCTTTCACTGTGTATGCTCTGTAGGAAACACCATGAAGAAATGCTCCTGAAATCACAGTCAAAATAATTTATCTAAGAGCAGTTGAATATGTAGATAAAAGTTCACCATACTGCACGTAGATATCAATCTTGAAAGTGACTTTGAGTCAAGGAAGAGCTTTGATTGTTCTTTGAAAGCCCTTTTCTTTGGGATTTCATCACAATATCTGACAAATTTGAGGGCTCCCCTAATGACTGCAGTAAATATCTATCCACAGGCAGTCATTTAAATATGATTTCAGTACATTAAGTTGGTATTTGCAATGAAAAAGAAAACATATTTAGTTTCCACATCATCCAGTTTTTACTCACATTTTTAGTTCTCATTTTCTAAACTCTACTTATCTCAATCATCAGAGTTTAGTGACTGTGCTAAAATATATGTTTTTGCCTACAATTACCAGAAATGATATCTACTAAACATATTTTTGCCTTCCTTCTCCCCAAGTAATTTATTTTAGTGTACAGATATTTAAATTGGCTTGACTTGGTTTATTAATTCCCTGATACATCATGCCTATTAAATTGTCCTTTCCAAAGGCATCCAAATGTATAATTATCTTCAACACATATCTGCTCAATAATATCTTAGTGTAGTAATCAGATCTTTTAGTTTCTCAAAGACCTATTTAATGTCTTACTAACAGATAAATGAGTGAAAAGCATTATGCATTGACAACATTTTGTGTAGGAGCAGTCTATGTTCATGTGTAAATTCCAGCACCCATCGGAGCAGGTGAGGGACATCAGACTGACTACACTATGCTTTTTATACCACAGTGTGGTATGGTGCAGAGAGGAATGTAAATAATAGAATGCTGTGTGGGACTGAGTTTATATAAGTCTGACTAGTTCAGAGAGTTTGATATAAAGATACATATGCATGGATACTCACTAAAGCAACACAGCATATTTATCTCAAACTGTTTTTTTGGCACTAGGCAAAAGAGACTAAAGTTGTGCCTTGTTAGCAAAGAAATTACGTGCATTTATATATACACAAAAGACATTCAACAGAAGGGAAAGGTAAATGTTCGAATTTCATATTGAAAGGAAAAAGTCAATCCGTGAGGGATAGGCAGTATGTTGAGAAGTGAAGAAGCTTTCAGGTTTTAAATTAGTAAACAATTCATCCTGATCCTTGAAAACCTTTGAAGTCTGAATATTGCCTACAGTATACAAGGTGTAATTGAAACTCCGTTTGTCTGAGATCAAACCCAAGGGAAATTGCCTGAACTTGAGTACACTAGTGAGTTCAATTTAAAACAGCCTTCTGAAGATAGCATGGGCTTTGTTTGTCTGCTTGTTTATTTTTTAATCTGGCATCTTCCTACCAATTGTTTGGTAAAAGCCCCTAATTAAAGGTGGGTGTTATTCTGAGCAGTCAAATTGGTTTCATGAAGAAACAAAGTTTCTAGGAAAGATCTATTATGATCAGCATAGAAGGAAGCAGCACATTTGTCTTGTTTTGTGTCAACCTTATTTGTTCCTTGTCAGTAAAATAGTGGAGTTTCAAAGCCAGACACTGCAGCTTGGGGAAAGCAATGTCAGACATACTTTGCATTACAAATGCAAGGCAAGTAATTGCAACTGCCTTTAGAAAAATCCTAACAGGACATCTGCCTGTGTGCAAAGCGTGGGCGTCTATCTAAGAGCACACAGACATACTGTGTGCAACTTAGAAGGACACTTTATGTAACTTTCATAAGTTGCAGAAAGTTAAGAAAAGCATGGAATGACAGTGGGAACAATTCTCTAACTTTTCATTTCCCTGCACAGGACAAAGAACTCCACAAACTGGAAACCAGTTGATCTGATGGCTGCTTATCCAATAGCAAGAAAAACAATACCCAGAAAATTATCTTAATGGTTTTTTTTCCTTGTGTTTGGGTCATTACAATTCTATCCTAGCTACATTTACTGGCAAACTTACTAAACAAACAAGGCTGTTCAAGCTCTCCATCTTGTACGCTGGCTAAAAGTGGAAGTTTGATTATACACGCCCTTGTTATGGACTGATCATTATCTCTTTGTATATGGTTTGTGGGGTGCTATTTTTGCGAGACAAACAGGGCCAATAGAACTGCACAGAAGTACAGACTTTAGGTTTTCTATCTTCTTCCAGATAGTCGTTAACAATATAACTAGTGAAGGACCTATTTCTTCACTCTAATTGTTGGGAAAACAGTGTATATACCATACACATCTCTCAGTGAAGAGAATCAAAAGGAGCCAGAAGCAGACAACAAAATAGATCTTCCATTTCTTTAAGCCATCTGATGTAAATGTACATGAAACCATACATAAAACTCCACTCAAGTCGAATATTCCAAAGCCAAGATGTAACAATAAAGATTGGCAGGACTGGGAATACCTACGTGATTTAGATATACCTTACCAGTTAAATCACTTATTTCAAATTAATGCTAATAACAGAACTCCTGCTTGGAGCAGAAGTGGCAAAATATAGGATATGGGGAGCATCACTCTTGCTCTACAGTGCAACTCCTAAGACTAAATTATTTCACATTCTCTATCATAAAGCATATTTTTAAACTAAGATATTAATTTATTTGTTTTCACTCTTTGAAACTCTGCCACCATGAAACTGCAGATAAGATTGAAGGATGAAAAGGAATACAAAAGTAGAATCACCGACCACAATTGAAGGGACTGAATCAGAACCACGAAAAACAGCCACAGCTACCACAGCAGTCAAATGCTTCTCAGAAACTTCTTTAAATACATTAAAAATTACTGATGCCTTGCGCCAGATCTTAAAATTGTACCATGTATTAATCTGTGTACTTCAAATTTTAGATGAGATTTGTCATGCCGATTATAAATGCAGCATTAATTTTTTTTTTCTGCCACAATCCTGTGCCTTATCCTGATCTTTGTAGTTTCCCAGAGAGTCATTCCCAGGAGACTAGACTCAGGGAAAGCTATAGGAGAGTTCTGTATGCTTCTTCATATACAGAACTAGGTGACTAATATCAAATCATCTGAGGGATATTCTGTGGATGGGGTTCAAAACTACTCTAATATAAGCCACAATGTTTCTGTTGAAGAAGCTGTATTGTGCCCATATTTAGGGAGAAAAGCAAACAGGGTCGAGAGGTTTTCTCCTATGTTTCACATCTGACAAAGCTGTTTCACGTCCACATGACCAAAAAGACCACAGTTTTTGGGAGAAACTTATTGTTGAACTCAGTCCAGAAAAAACATGTGAGGACCATTACCCAAGCAAAGAATGGCTCAAGGGCAATTGCAAATAGAAGCAAAAATCCAGGCTGGACTGGGAGGTCAGCTGAGTTCTGTATTTGTTAGCCTCTGGGCCGTAAACAGATGATTAAAAAGCCAGAGATGCATTCTTGTAAGTGTTGCTGTGCTCTGGACTGGGAGAGAAGAGGCTGAGCTCCCTCCTCTTTCTGGTCCTTGTCTGTGCTGAATGACCTCGCTCTGTGATCATCAGCCCACAAACCTGGCTTCCTCTGAGTTTTGCAAGACAGCAAGACTGTCACCATCAGGGCTTGCTCCTCTGTCTTTGTTCCACTCAGGTTTTTATATAGTCAGGTTCGATTCTAGCATTTCTGAATTGAAATAATTTTAACTCCCAGTACCATCTCCTTAGCAATTTTACACTATTTATCACAGGAAGGTAGTATTAATGGATAGGCAACTCAACTTTTGCACATTAGTGCAGGTGAACAGTTGTGATTAGAGTCTGTCTCTTTGATTACAAACAACAGTTTTAATGCTAAAATGACAACTTCCACATTTAATAGCCCCAAATGAAAACCTGAAAAAAAAGGCACATGGCAACAAGGAATATTATAATAAGATATGAAATGTATAATCTATTATTCAACAGCTACTGAATAGCAAAGTATTAAAAAGACAGTGCAACCATAAAGTGCAATAATAAAAAAGAAAACTATGAAAAAGACATGGAAAACCAGCAGTGGCTAATCCATGTAACCAGATACTTTCTGTTTTGTGCAATGAGTTGGTAGGTAACAGAGATAAGAAAATACTAAACTACACACTGATCTATATTGTTGAACTATACTAACTGGAGCTATCATTTTACTTTTATTCACTTATAGAAGATCTTAAACTTACACCATTGCAGATTACTAGTTTGGAAGGGAGGATGCAGTGGTAATAATTTTGCGTAGATTATTACACTTCTAAACTTTGCATTGGAAGTTCCTAGTTCCTTATGCATTTATAAATGTAACAGTAGAGCAAAAATATGCTGCTTTCCACTTTATCAGAAAAATGAGATTTTACGTGCACAACCTATTTACATTTCAAAATAAGTATTGCATGCTGAAATGGTTCATTGAGGGTATATCTTAAAAGTAGACTAATGGCCCACCTGGGAAAATATTAAAACTGGAATTCAAACCTTGCTTTGTAAGAGTAATCAGAAGTTTCCTGGCAATAATTTACAATCCACACAAGCAGAGTTAACTGAGCACTAACTTCTGAGTTACCACTGATGGACTACATAGCCTCTGCTGGCAGTCTGGTCAGGAGAGAAGCTGATTGAAATAGTTAAAACTGGATCACCAAAAATATTGTTATACCATAAGCACTGCAAAGTAACTGATAAGTGATCCCGGTATTATTATGACTGTATTTTTGCAACAGTAAGAAGTCACAAAAGAAAAATTGTCATGGGTTGATGTACAAAAATATTTTGTATAGTTGCTGTAATGTTCTAGCTCTTCCTAATCTGCCCAATGTTTGGATAATTTGCCAACCTGCCAACATTGTTTGTGGTGGAAGGGTGTTCCCATTCAGGGAACTGGAGGTACAAAAGCATTCAGGACTCATTGGAGACACATGGGACAGACTGCTTTTAGAGAAGGGAGTGCAGGGCTTGAGGGACATCCTAACTGTCTTTCCAGCACTAGGGCCAGGAGGCTGTAAACTTTGGGAACATGCACCTCAAGTTGCTGGTGGATCCTGCAGCATGGCTGCTCAGGAGAAGACTTTGTGTTGTTTCAGAAAGTTTTGGTCCTGATTTTCCAAAGGAACTCATTAATAAATTCCCTTTTCATGTAAATATTGTCAGTCCTCATTCCCACTCAAAACAAAAGCTTAAAAAATTGGACTTTCACCAAGAATGAAAATTCCAAGCTTTAGTAAGCAGGTCCCTTTATTTGTCTTTCATTTGTTTAATCTCTTCTTTGTTTTGAATTTCTTTATCATACTGTTTCATATAATATTGTGAACTGGACAGTTGTTTCTTGAACAGCTTGTTAGAAAAGTTCTGCTAGGCACTTTATGTGTTATCATTTGAATTTCTAAAGTATTGGATGTTATTCAATTGATGCAGAAATTGCATGCATAAAATGAAAAATATACTTTTAGCTAGTAAATATATTCTAAAATACTAGCTAGGGGAAAAAAGTGGATGTAAATTGATTTTCTATTTAACAATATCTTGTCCCACATTTACATTTACTCATTTCTCCTGTTTTATTACACATGAACATGAGATTCTTCAGACATCAGATGAGCATGTTTCTTGCACATTCCTTTCCTAAAATGGACATTTGTCACCTGAGCATCAATCAGGCCTATCTCTAAGAAGGCAAAGGTTTTGTGAAATAAAATATACACACATTTTAAATTCTTGAACATTCTGTAGCTATTTCACTGCTGCAGTCAGTGAAAACATACACAGTGATAGTGTGGTCAAACCGAAGATGTGAGAGCTGGGTTAGCAGCAAGCACAAGCTCTGGTCCTGTGACATTTAAATCTTCATCACAGCTGACCTTTTGTTAACAAGAGCTAGCCCTTTGTGTTGTTCAAATAAAAGTTTGCTTTAACAACTTGCTTCTCAAAAGTGTGAAACACTTCATCTTTGCTTCTTAAAAATTATTTTATTATTACATTTCAAAGTTACCACTGATAACAAAACCTACAAACCTCAAAGTAAATGAAAGGCAAAGGCAAAGACAAAGAAAATAAAGCATTTCTGAAAAGGTTATACAAATAAGTGTAAGAATTGTTAAAGCTTTTTTTTTTCTTTTGAATAGAAAGCTTGGTTTTCATTCTTAGGCCAATCAAGCACAACACGCTAAAGGATTTTAAACCAAGTTTTAAAGTGACTCTGATACACTACATTAAAAGGCTTATACACTACTGGATCTTCTGCAGCCCACACTCCTTGTTACATGCTGGTAAGAAGACTTTGCTCAACACTATGGCTTTGGAGAACAAGTTAGACACAGCTATTTGTTATTTGAATATCTACCTATGTTCATATCCTGGCACCAAAAGGTTTCCTTGACTGCAGCATCTTGTTCCAAATGTTTATAGAGTTTCTTTGTCTCGCCTTTTGCTCCTGTCACTAGGGACTGTGCCATCACCTGTCCATACCCTGAGCCTTGCAGGGGCCAGGTGGGGCACACCGCCCCAGGGAGTTGCAGATGCAGCACAAGTAAGCAGAGGACCCCAAGCCTTCTCTTCATCCTCCTGGGTATAATTGATGTGCCCACATCTGCTCCTCTCTCTCCCCTTTTATTTTGCTGAGGTTAAGGGTAGAAGTCCCATCCTGAGATGACATTATTTTAAGCAGACAAGGAAGCAGCTAAGCCAACATGAAGCAAGATGTTGATGACAAGCTTATAGTACAGCTCTGTGCCTTCTAAATTCTCTCGAGTCTTTAGATTTTTAATTTTGTCTTCAAAGCCCTCTGAGCACTCAGAGTTTCATATCTGTTCCTTTCACAGTGATTAGATTTTCCTCTTTCCTTTTCATTTTTGCAGTTTAACCCACCTTTCTCTGCTAATAAAATCATGCTGGCAACCTCATCTTGTAGTCTCATTTCATTTTTGACAATCCCAGCTGGTTGGCTGTTTATTCTTAAGTCCTTTATTGGGTCTAAATAATGCCTTTCAGAGTCCATCTTTTGCTTTAAATGTCCTTGAGCTGCCCATGACCTTAGGTTGCATTGTGATACTCTAGTTCCCTCCTTTCCAAGATGAAATGCTAAATTCTTTCTTATTCTCTTTTTTCACCACAGTCATCTGAGGACCCAGGCTAGTAGGTTCTGAATTTCTTTTGGCCAATCCCCGTGTGCCTCTTTCAAAATTTCCTTCATAAAAGCCAACTCCTTATCCTTTTCTCATAATCTCCTTCAAAGTTCTCCCTGTAATTTTGCTACACTTCCCTTGGCCGTAGTTTCACTTCAGCACATGGCCCAGCTGCTGAAACAATACCCTGTGACCGACTGTTGTGTTTTAAATCAATAAAGCAGGTACAACTTGCCAGCACTGAATAAACAGTGCACTGAGGTTTCTGTTTCGCACTGCTGGATTTTTTTTGTCTTAAATTCTCCCAATTCTTTACAACTGAATCCCTGATTTCTAACTTTCTCTTACTGCAAATAAATCTTTCAAAGAGCATGCTCTCCTGCAGCACACTTACACAGTGCAGGGGAGGGCAATATGCAAGTAAGGAGACTCTGCCTACAGATTTAGGTTCTGTATGGGTTACCTTTAATTTTTTTTGCATAGGTTCATGTATTTGGTGCTTAGACTCTTTCCATGCCAAACAATCACCATGGGTTATTGCAGGGTAGGGCCAGAGGCAACCAGGGTGGAGGAAACACAGCCAGGAGCTGTTCCACCCCGGATATTGTGCTGAGCACAAGCCAGTAGGGAAAAGCTTCATCCATTCTCTTTAGGAGGCTCATTCACAAAGAAAGTAGAGACGAGGCATGTAATAGCCTTTCTTTAAATGTCCAGCTGGGCATCCTCATCTTGAGCCATGGTCAAGCAGTAGAGATGTCGAGGGTGCCCAACATGACTGTGACAGTGCCATCAAAGCACCAGAGCCACAGGAGCGGCTGCCTGGGGTGGATGTTTCAGCTCTGACAGGCTTCCCTATGACCACATGAGACTCATAAATACTTAGTTACAGCTAGCTCTAAGAGCCACAGTTCTTAAGTCTCTGTCACTTAAAAGAAGAGAGTCATAGCACAATTAAAATCTTTTGAAACATAGCAGACATGCAATCCATTGCTGGTTCAAAGTCCCAGCCATCAGAGTGAGGAGTAACTGTTCATTATGACGGAGAATGGAAAAGTCAGAGCTACAGGGAGGAGGCTGTGAGTTTTCTTTCTCTTCCTATTTTCTTTGAAGTTTCAGCATTTTTTGGCATTTTCGTGCTGGTTTTAACCTCTCTGGGAAATATTTTCACTACAAAAAAGAAGTACAACCCTCGCCACCGCCACCAATTCAGGAAAATAACCAAATTAAAAAGAAATTATTCCAACCAATAAAGATCAAAAAAAATCCTTAAGAAACAGAAGCAACAACAGCCAAAAAGAACAGTTGCAAGAAGACAAGAAAAATATGAAAACATGTCATCAACACAACAGTACTACAAACTATTGATGTCTGAAATATGGTCAGAACACAACCCTATGATATTGCGGCAATAAGCCACTTACTTCTTCTATAAATCAAATTGATTGTTAACAAAATCTTGAGGTTCTTCCAAACCAATTTTGAAAGGAAATACTCATTTTCAAAAATGCAAGATCTCCAGGACGTGTATTAACCTCAGGGCTCCTGGCTGGTTTTTCAAATTTTTATCTGTTCTTTTTAATATAAAAAAAGACACATAGGTGGTTAGAGATTGGTACTCATGTCTCTGTGTATCGTTCAGTGAGTTCTTGAAGGTATGAGTGCACACACCTCTGCTCTCTGCCTATGGCTCTGACAGTTATTAACCATCTTGCTCACTTATTTGAACACACAGAGAACAAAAGTGAAAAAACGAGTGTAAATATGTTATTGACATAACCCACTTTTTTAACCTTTTGAAAACTGGGGAAATGTTGGTGGCCTGCCTTGAAATGTGCAAAAGGCTGCCTCAGGCACTGTAGAGTCCCCTCCAGAAGGGTACTCAGTAGGTTACTGCTGTCCCCCTTGTTTCCTGACGCAGCTACTCCAGTTGTTCTGGAGATATGGGCCCAAATGGCTGTGGATTCTTCCCTAAATTGTCTCCTGTCCTTATAGCCTGAGTGATAGGTCCAACACACTTTTTAAAGGCTGTCCCAGAAACCACAAGTAACAAATGGTTCATGCCAAATATAACCAAAAGCTGACATGATACTGTGAGTTTAAGTTTTAGAGAAGCAATGAATGTTCCAAAGTTTTGTGACAACTGTGTGAAATGTGGTAGGGCTGCATGATAGACAGTGTGGTTAAAGAGTTATCCAAAGATTTTACATGCTCATAACAGAGCTTGTTCTCATCTATCGTCCAGTACAGTCACAGATACTAGTGACAGAGAGAGGCAGTGATGGATGGGGTGAAGTTTCTCAGTTCTGTCCATCTTCACCATGTTGGAAGGTTTTTTATGAATTCGCCTCATAAACTAAGGTCCTCACATGAGGTTTTTCCTATGCATATCTGCAAGTACTTAACAGGGTCAGCTCTACAGTTCTTAGGAATCTGTTGAAAATATTTTTTTTTCAGTCCAAGAGGATCAAAATGAAAATAAACAATGCTGGAATATTTGGCTGGTGAAATCACTTAATTAAAATGAAGATCTACACAAGAATACCTCCTCTCCTCTCCTTCACTCTTTCCAGGTGTTTGGACTGGGCTACTTACTCTTCTCTAATGTGTTGATCTCCATGTTCTTCTCCATAAAAATTAAAAATAAAAACATTTTACAACTTTGATTTAATCTCTGAGACAATTTTGGAAAACAACCTGAGCCTTTTGTTTGAAATATCTTGGGCACAGTTTTCAGAGGTGGCAGTGCCCCTGTTTGCTATAAGGAGAAGTGGTTCACCCAGAAAGCCAAGGGCAGAACCTTGAACCCAAGTCTCTTAAAATTTGCTCAGTGTCTTGGCACATTGCCTCTCACCAGCCTCCTCTATTTGCCTTTCACAGGGTAGAAGCCCAGCCCTTTGTGTCCGTGGGTACGGCTCTGCTTTGTCTTCAATGGGTCTGCACAGTCCTGCCTGCCTGCACTCCTTGGGCAGGGGTGAACAGGAACAGGAGAACACATAGAGTAAGGTCAATCTCATCAAACACAAGATTTCAAAGGGAAGTTTCTGTTCACAAAGCTGGAAATCTACTGTCAGTAGTGTCACAGAAGAGGTGAGAAATTCTATTTTCTTGCCCTTTTTCTACTTCCATGGTCATAGTCAACTAAAGATTTAGAAAAGTCATAAGGTTGTCTTATTTTCTTCTCATGGGTATAAATGACAGTGAAAGAGAACTGGTGATTCCTGTGTGCTAATACTTGTATTTTTTTTCAAGAAAAGACTCCTAGAGAAAAATGTAATTAAATGTGTGTGTAGTAGACAAAGATAATTTCATTGCATTCTCTTTTTGGCCAAGAAATAATCTTCCAAAAATTTAAAGTGGGGATATTTTACACACTTTGAAATCCTACATGCTAACATTACCTCCTTCAGTTAAGACACAAGTAAAGCACCTGCACATTTCAGAGGCAAAAGTCTGGCAGTAGTAGATTCAATTTTAATGGCAATAGGCCTCTTGTACAGACAACAAGAGGAACTGACACAATGTGATCATCTTGCTATTGTTGCTTGAAAATGCATCGGGTGAAGGAACCTAGAATCCCTGGTTAGCATTCACATGCTGACTGTCCCTGTCATGCCAGCCTTTAGGCCCACAGATCACACTTCAAAAGTAGGGGCTTTCTCTTCTGCCTGCATCTTCCTGTACCAAGTCATCCACCTTCCACACTATGTCACTTTCCTGATGGGTGCCTGGGCCACTCTTATAGCTTTTTCACCTTCTTGTACATCACTGCTTCTTAGCTTTACACTATTTCATGACAACTGTAAGTGTAAAAGTAAAACCTGCCTCCTGGTCAGGCTCTGTGAATCTTAAATGAGTTTTTCTATCTACTCAAGGGAGATTTTATTTTGTCTCAAGAAGAGATTTGGACAATTTGCAATGTACAGCTGAGGCAGGTGGCATTGCCAGGCTGTTTTCCTCTTCTTTTAGCTCCAGCACTCAGTTTCTCAGTATAGCATTCTATAGATTTGCTTCCAGTATCTATATGGAGATAATTTTTTTAAATGCAATTTATGGTATAAAGAAGTGACACTTTTTGTAAGCACTCAGTTTGGAAATACCTCTGCTTGAACACAACTGTATAAATGAGTCTTCTGATGATATGGATGTAGAAAACCAGCTTTTTGGAGTCAACACCGCAAAGTCTGTTCAGCCAGAAAAAAGCCACCTTAAAAATAGTATTGAAGTTTTATTTAAAAGACTCATAATAAAATAAGTAGATTTCTAGACAGGACTTTCTACTAAAGTTTTAGCACAAAAAGAATTATGGGTATTTTTACAAAATAAATCTAAGTACTTTTATTAGTTAATTTTGTGGTGAAAAATTATATCTAATAAATTAATCCAGTTTTATTCATGGGCTTGACTCCTGGATTATGATTTTTTAAAACATCTAACCTTTTTTGAAATAAATCTATATCACAATTTTCCTTTCTGGACAATGCTAAAATTGGCACCAAGAGTCTTTGTAAAGGCATTGTAAAGAAATTACAATAAGTTACTAAAATGTAAAGTTTAAAGATATTTAAAAGTGTAAAAAGGCAACGTATCTCTTCATTTCAGAACTAATAAGCATTCTGTTTAACCTAAAACCTTTTATCAGTCCATCCAGTGCGCTGAAAACTTAGTTATCGTAATAACAGTAATGGCTATATCTTACAATGCATTTCTCAGTCATTGACATAAAACACATACAAAGAACATAAGCAGCAGTTTCTGGCAAGAATAATGATAAAATGTTACTGGTTGAGGGACTCTTTGCAGGGCAAGGAACGTGATGTGAGTGATGACAAGGCAAGAAAACGCAAGGAAAGATGGGGGGTCTCATACTGCCAAAAGGGTAGTGCATCAAAAGAGCATCCTTCATCTCCACTAACAGAATCCCTGTTGGAAATCTGATGTGTATTTGACATTTGGGCCTGTTTCTGTGAAAAGCAGGGGGGTTTTAGGGGTTAGAGAAGTGAGTAGATTTGAAAGAGCTTATCTCCTGAGAGAGGTCTTAAATACTACTTTATTTTTCAATGTGTATGTTGACTTGGCATGCAGGGACCAATACAAAAGGTTTGCATCTTTATCTGCTTAGTGTAATAGTGAAACATGTTTGTGAGGTCACTCTTATGTGGTCATTCTCAAAATTAGGGGAAAGATCAGGCAAATGCCTTCTTCCACTGAAATGTCTGCAACATTGGACTCTATTATATCTGAAATATCTATTAACATTGAGCTCCACTGCATGAAGAAACAAACATATTAATGGCCAAATCTAGGAATATGATTGCAAGCTTTTCAAAGATATGAGGTTCTTGGATCAGCAGGGTTAGCAAAATTCTCCAGTAAAATGGTTTCAAGTTATCAGAGAGCATGTTTTTCATCATCCATGGTAACTGAAGTTACACCATTTGAAACTCTACTCAAAAACACACGTTTTTACCTCTGCAAGGAAAGTTGTCTTAAATGAATAAATGTAAAATAATTATACAGGTAGTCTTTTAAAAATAAAGTAATAAATACTTTTAGCATTCTAAACCAAATATTTTACATAATGCATTCAAATGACTATATCTTTCTAAGACACAAGATTAAGATTGATCAACCGAAACTTGCATTGGTATGCATACTACTCATTACTTTTACAGTTATTTTGCACTAAGTGTTTAAGAACTACGCAGTAATTCCCAGCAGCTTGTTATTTGAGGTAACCAATCTTATGAGAAATCATGTATATAAACTATACTTCAGAAAAAGACTGTTATTTTCATGTGTCATTGAGTGGAATGAACAGGGAATGTTTCTCCAATATTGTGACACAGAGAATATTTTTTTCACTGAATTTTTAAACTGATTTTATTCTACAGTGTGTCTGAAACATCATGTGCATTTGCATGATTAGTGTGTTAGAGGGTCTTACGGTGTTGCAGGAAGTGTTATTTACTTCAAATATAGGTTTATTTCTTTTTCAGAGTGACTTAGACACTGAATGTTTCCACATTTGACATGTATGCACTGAAGTCCATAATGTACCCAGAGTCCTCAGGTTTCCTACAGGCACCTTGGAGTTGGAGCCACAGATGTCAGCTCTTTTAACAGGATACTGTGCTTGAACCCAACAAGCTGAGTTACCAGTTTTCCAAATTCAGGTTCAGATGGCTCAATCACCCACCTTCAAGGTTCCAGAAGCAAGTTCCAGGAGCCACAGCCTGACTTTTGCAAACTAGGTAGCATAAAGGTCAGTGCAGCTGAGAAGCCCTGAACTTCAGCCAGGCGAGCAAAGTGTCCAGGATGACCTCAGCACAGACACTACAGGTGTAGTGGCAGTTCGAGCCATGCTAGACATCTAAAAAATCCAATTTTCAGGCTTCTCCACCCCCTCCCACAATTTATGCCAACACCGAAGAGAAACTTTCAGGCCAGAGGCTTCTATAGGGGAAGGGGGAAATAGATATACATTTATTTACACAAATAAATACTATACAAGCTAAAGACAACTATATATATATTACATCTCTATCAATCGGTCCTTTCAAGCCCCTCCTTTAAGTTTAGTCCAGGAAAGAGCCTTTTCAAGGCTGGAAAGTAACCAGTCCCTCTGTGGGAGTGTTCTGGGTCTGAACGCTTCCCCCTCACCAAGTTCCAGTTGTTTTGTTGTAGTCTCTCCTCCTCATGAAGTCCAGGAAGATAGCTCTGAGTCCTTGCTCTCCTGCCGCTGTGTGATCTCTCTCTCTCTCACACACCTTGATTCGTAGGCTGCTGCAGTGTGGTTCTGCTTATCAAGCGTCCACGTCCTGGCATGTGGATTTCTCCTCAGGTTTTCGGTTGTCCTGCGTGGCAGAGACATCCTCCGGGCCCCTTTCGCTCTCTCTCTGGGGGGTCCGTCTCCAATTTCATTTGGGACCCTTCTCCCGAGTGCCGGGCCTACCTCCACGGCCCGTCCACTTGGCTCAGCTTCAATGCTGAGCCCCTCCTCCACTTTTCAGCGGGGGGAAAGGAAAAGCCCCCCTCCACAGCTTAACTGTAGAAAAGGAGGGGGAAGAGGGCTTGGCTGCAAAAGCCTGCCTCTCTCCTCTTACCTCAAGTCAGGTTCAGGTGCTGTGAGTCTCTTCCCTCACTGCACACACTCAAAATGCTGCCTCTAACTCTGCTCTGGCCTAGACAGAGCTGGGGGGGGGCGCAGGGCTCCCCTCTCCCCCTCGGAGGGGGAAGAAGGAGCCCAGCCACCCCCCGGCCTTCCACACCTGCACGCAGCAGACACCAACAGCAGAACTCTTGCCAACAGTTTCCGGTGGGCTGTGTATATATGATTTTGAGCAGAAGTGAACAACATGAGTGGTGATTGGCTCTTCAGGGAACACTGCCCTGGCACCCAATCACCTCTGAGTCCCCCTCTTCTCAAGGGGGGGCCAATCTCAAACCATGACACCGTGGCTGGATGCGTCAGTCTTCACTCTTTGGTAGAGAAAGAGGAAACATCTTGAAAATCCCTATGTAGTAAAATATGACATTGATGTGGGTGACAGCTGTTCTCCTATTCTGCTAAATAAGAGAAGTGGAGGCTACTGTCAGTCTGTCAAGGGACACACACTGTCCAAGATTAGCTCCATCCAGAACAGACTACTTCCTCCTCTTGCTCCTGGATTTCTTCTGGTATTCTGTGTTCCTAAAACAGAGACATTATTTTAGTTTGTAAGATGTCTGAAGCGATGTTGAAGCCCACCAAACTCTTGCTTCTGGAGCAGGAACCTGAGGCTTTGTGTTGCATGTCCCGAGATCTGACATGAAGGGGTAGGAGGATACAAAACTTTCTGGAGATGTGTTACAGGACTTTAGGAAGCCTAACCTAATTCAGTCCTGGAGCACTGTCATTTGGACTTCATCTTTGGAGTGAGCTACCTCCAGACTGTACTTGGAGAGAGCTAGTTGATGTCACCCTGCAGGAGAATTGGACAATAAGCTAATATTGAGGTCAGACAGGCATAAGTCCAGCACAAAAATGCTCCCCAGCCTTCTTTTATTTTGCAGCACAAAAACTTTCTGGAATCATTTAAAAGAATAGCTTCATCCTAATTTTTCATGGCAACCTATGAAATGCACAGCCACAGTTGCACTCAGGGGTCACACTTGCACTGAAAAGACATACACAGGGTAAACCCCCTATTCCCTCCTCCTCCTTCCCTTGCAAAAAGCAAGCACAACACTTACATGCTGTTTGTAACCCGGTCACATTTCACTCTGACCTGAATGCAAGTGAGATACAGACCTTGTGTTTCAAGGGCAATTTTTTAGCTCAATAATTAAATTAAATTTGAGGGGACAAGCTATATCAAATGGTTGAGAAATTCTGAGACTTATGTTATGGATCTATCCAACACCTGTCAGGTGTAGCATGAGCTCTTAATATGATCCTCTCTTCTATTCATCTGAAGCACGAAACACTGATTCGGAAGTGATGGCTTGCTTGCTGCTGAAGCCTGAGCTATGACTCCTCACCAGTTAACTCCTAAGAGTTAATTGCAGTGTCTCAAGGAATACCTCTGCTGCAGTGTTGCATGTCACAGCTTTAGCAGTGGCTAATGGTTTTGCTATTACTTATTTTATTTTGGGATGACAATGATAGATCTTTGTTTTAAATATAGATGTATTCATTCCAGTAAGCTGAAATGTAATGTCTAAACTACTTGGAAGTATCTCTTTAAACACATATGTAAGGACAAAAGACTTCTGCATTGAAAAGGAACAAATTTTAGTGAGTGAAGAGAAACACGGGCTACAGAAAATACAGGTAATCAGTTCTAGAAATGCAAAAGGATTCTGACACAACACAAGACAAATATTTTTCCCTCCCTCTCTATAAATTACCTTTATCTCTTAAAACAGAAAAGTGATTCTGGATTTTAGATAATGGCACATTAAGTCTTGGTCCTTGTTTGGCAAAGCTTTGTACAAGCCCATCTCCATGTTGTCGTCCACATGTGCCTTTCCAACCATCGTCCTCTCCCTGAGGCTTGAGAGTGACATTCAGTGGAGATGGGTTTGGAGGAAGCCTCCTTCTGCAGAGACCTTTCAGCAAGTGTTCTCCCTACCCATCTTTCCATCTTACTAAGGTTACCACACACATAAGTGTGTGGAGTTTACACCTCTTTCATAGAGAGCTCCATGTACCACCTTTCTGCCTTGAGGGATGCATTGGCAGTTGGGTACAGCGCAAACATGCTCAGTAGTAAATGTAAGGCCAATGTCTGCTTTCTGCCATTCTACAGCTAATTGGTACAAGATGAGGAGAAAGAGGCTGCTTTACAAAACACATTTTTATTAAAAATCTCTGAGATGAAGAATTGCCATCAGTATTAACAGATGCAAAATAATTGGGTACTAAATGTACAGCATAATTGACTTCAGCTAAAACGGGGGTTTTGAAGGATAATAACTGATATCTTTTTCCTATATAAGAAATGGCTTGCAGATTATGAATAAATAAAATGGAAGGAATTGAAACTTTAAAAAAAAAAGTTCACAGCACAAAATGTCTTTGAGAACATTAAGTGACTTCATGAATAAAGACTATGATTTACGAAGATGATTTTAAGGATATGTTAAATTATAAACCAAATGACGCGTTAGCTATATCTAATACTAAAAGTTAGGGCCATCCTTCATCTAGGATTAGATGCTGCAATAAGACAGCCTCAGAAAATGAAGATGGTGAAAACCACTTTGAGTCTCTTCCTTTGAGCATGCCACTGTCAGTAACCCTGATGATAGCAAGGAGAGTTATAGGGAGGTACTGACCCATCTCCCTGCTCTCCATTCTGGCCAGGCATAGGCCAACTCTGGTCCAAATGCTGCAGATCTGAGCCAGGGTCCTGCAGAGCACAGGCTTCACTCACCCAAGCAACTGGATTAAGTTCAAGCATTTATAATGCAGAAGCAAAGTAAGTTCCTGTCCACCTCTGAGATCTGTACAGATATACTCATAGTGCCTGAACGGAGAGTAAAATCCTTTGGATGTCTGTTTTCTCTGCAGGGTGTACAGGGTGTGAATCAGTTTCTTTTTCTTTGTGTTCTAGAGCTGCTGAAATGAAAACATGAGACAGGTCCCTCAGATTGCATTTTCCTGCACGTCACATTATTTGGGGTCTTTGAACTCTAAAAGAACAAGCAGCTAAGGATAACACAAGTCTGCAACATGCAAGTAACAAGCGGGTCACTTAAGAGATCAGAATGGCACATATTCTCTAGTTGATGCTAAAAGTCACTACAAATATCTACAAATTTCACTCCAATAAGGAGTTAGTGTAATACTAACATAGACCCTTTTTTAAAAAAATTTATTGATTTTATACTTTGTTAAATTTTTTTCTCTTCAGAAAATGAAGAAATCACTAACATTATTTAAACTGGAATAATACTGCTAATGTTTTCAGTGCACAAAATGCTGAGATTTTGTGGTTTGTAATTAATTTGACACTTAGATCTGTATTGAAGGCCAAATCCGAATGACCTGTGTTGTATTGCCAAACTTATCCAATAACGCTTGTTACAAATTTTTCAATTAAATAATTTTTAATTCAGAACTTTTCCTGGAAAAGATTCAGTCTAGAATTCCAATTAAATGAAAGGGAAAACAAGTGAACAAGATGTATAGACAATACCCCAGGAGTAAGTAGTCATGGCACTCTTCAGGACAAAGGAAACTCTGGTTCACGTCCTTCCTGTATACTCTTGAGCTCATTTTTCCATAATATTGCCATAATACTTTCTAAAAAAATTTAATAGCAATTTTTAAAGTATTTTAAACGTCATCCTTGTGTAGGACAGAGAGATTACCTACTCTGTAGACTCTGTAGCCTGACTATCTGAAAACCAATAGTATAGTCACAGAGCACACACATAGAACTGAACACATTTCTTTTTACCAAATAAGAGTAATTGTCAGGCTTACTGAACAAATCTGGGTCAATTAGATCTGTGTCATAACTTCATTCCTTTCAAGAGCTGCTTTTATGCATCAGGCAAACAATAACTCTGTAGCTGCTGATGGCCAATATTTGTTTGAATTGTGCAATTTTAGATAGAGATATATAGCAGCAGCAAAGCAAATTATGGTAGCAAAACAGCAGCAAAGTAGTTAATCTTTCTTTATCCACTGTACCCTTAGAAGATTATATGTGGAAAAGATAACTTGTTTTATTGGTAGTTTCCAAAGGAGCCACGATATAAATACTCACCTATCTCCAGTGTTGTGTACTTAATTCAGCGTCAAATCCTTCTCCAGCAAGCAGGAACTCAGTATTTACCTAAGAAGAATAACAGATATGAAACAAAACTGTGTCTGATCATCAGATATAATGTTTACCAGCATGACCAGAATTTTTATAATTATGTGGCATCAGGAAAAGGAAAATCCAATGGAAATATTTATTTTCACAATCTTTAGTGGTTTGAAAAAGCACATTTACCTGTGTGAAGCAGACTTTGCTATAGCAACTTATGCTTTTTTTTTTCCCCAGTTCAGGTCATTTTTTGGGATAAATTACTCTAAGCTGTCTGTAAATGCCACTGAAAATGATCAGAGAGTGCCTCCGGCTACTTCCAATACAGTATAAAAGGGCTAGAGCAACCCACACCTGTGACTCTGGGAGCACTGCTCAGAGGCCTTGCTTGAGATGTAAATAATTTGGACAAGAGATATTTGAGACCTCATCCTCTCCAGCTGCTGCTGCCAAGAGGCCATGTTCTTAAAAATTCAAAGCCACTGCTCATTTGTCTTGACTCAGTCATATGAGATAGAAAACACAACACATTCCAGAAGCTAAGCAGCAGAAAAGAAATTTTAGAAACTTGTGAAGCTTTCAGTGAAATGATGCAGGATGGAGTATCTCATCACCTGGTGCTGTTGACAAGTGAACTGAGGAAGCAGTTTGTATTCCCTGAGCTGTATGACAGTATGAATGTTTCCAAGAAATAGAAATTACAGAAAATACAGGAGTGGGAGTAGCCTATTACAGTACCCCTCCCTTCTACAGGAAAGGGTAAACTACACCTAAGCCATTCCTATGGAGAAATATCTATCAAATCCAAACACAGTGGGTTCTCCCTTCAATGCCCATCCCTCAGGCATCCTGGCCAGCCTGTCCCATGGCCTGCTAAGCGCACACCGACCAGCAGCAAGAGCAGGAATGGTGGCAATCTCTTTGTAGCCCCCTCCTGCTTCCTTCATCCCATTCTTTTCTCTTCCCACAATAGTAGTATAAGACTCTGACTGGTTTTGGAATTGTGTCACCTTCAAACACTGTCAGGCTTAGGGGAGTGGGCAGGATCTTGGAGGGGCTAGTCCAGTCCTTCTATATCTTCTACAGAACCACAAACATATCCCTGAGAACCTCCAGCCTCGGGACATCTCCACAAAACTGCTTCACCCTTCTTTGTCACTTGCAGCCCTCCAGTGACATCCTTCCCCACCGCAAGCTGCCACATTTGAGCTCTAGCCCAGAGCCCTTGTCCACCAGGGAATGTCCCGTGCCACACACACTTCTCCCAGCACCCCTTCTTTCTCCCCAAACCCCAGCAGCTCCACCTGTGCCTGATCCTTACATGTCAAGCTCTTTCGTCCGACGGTGTCTCCCTGTACCAGGGCTTCATTCCGAGCATGGCACATCGATTTTCCTATCAGACTCATACAAAAAGCCCATTAACAGAGACATATGTCTGCACTTCCATAACACCTTATCTAACAGAAAAAATCTCTCCTCTTAATAAATTGCACATGGCACAGCCATTAATAGTTAAGGCTTTGTAGCACCACTATTTGTTTTCCGAATGCGTTAACACTTGCTTCTACGATTTCAGTGTAGAAGCTTTGGCTGAGCACAGGAAACAGTTCAAATAATTATTCATCTATTTGGACAATAATGGATAGCCTTTCTATAGTTACAACTGAAATCAGTCTGTCTCACTTTACACTTCTAAAATTTCAATTCCACAAAATTAGTTTGACACAGAACTTTAGTCCAACATTACCTCCAGATTCACAGAGAAATAATTAAGCTGTCTTTAAGCTAAATTTAAATAGCACAAAGGAAAAGGCAGTAAAAATTGATTTGCAGTTTGCATTTTCAAGTAACATTCCTTTGCCTACCTCAAGCTTCTTAAAAATTCATGCTTAAGGTATACTTGGCAGTAGTTTTATAATTAAAAAGCTATTAAGCTTTCATAGGGAAAAAATGAAAATGTGTTTTTCCTAATTAGCTAATCATAAATTTTTCAAGGAAATAGTCTTCTAGAAAATGATGATTTGAAGAGGCAAAATCATCAACAGTAGTATGCTGATTATAATATATTTTTCTTACAAAAATCAGTACATCTCCCCAGTTAATTAAGTCTGTCCTTTGGTAGCAAGTTCACTTCACTGCCTGGATAACTCATATCCTACCTCCCACCACTGCCTCTATAGATGCTGCACAGTGAGACGCCAGGAAATTGAGCAGTTAAAAGTGCTCATCACTTCATCAATTCCATTCCAAAAAGTTGAGAGAAACTTCTGAATCATCATTTTTCAATGAATTTTCTGAACCCAGAGGGAAATACTTATGTTTATAGGGGAATATTTAGCAATTTGGAAAAATTCTTCTGAAACAGATCTCTGACCTTCCCAGTTAATGCAACATAATTGTAGTTTGGAGTTGTAATTCATTTTTCCAAAGATTATATAGATCCTGTGAATATTAGCTCTCTATTACAAACATGTAAAGGCCAAACTGAGGACATATTTATAATAATGATTGCTCTTCACTACAAAGGAAGTACTCATACCTGGTCCCATGATTATACTGTTGTTTTACAGAAAATAAAGATTCATAAGCAGACTGGTAAAGTAGCTTATTGTTTAGAAGAAAAGTGATCATTTGGTGTATTTTATTCCATACACTCAAGCCTCTCCTGCTCGCAGAACCCATCTTAAATATGTAAAAACACTTTTCTCCAAACATTTTATAATTCAGCATGAGATGCATATGTTCCAAGTGGCTTTTAGACATTAATGAAAAAAAAAGACTTTTCAAAGATAACACTTTCCACACCCATTCAGTCGCATACTCTCATACATGCTGCACCAACAGCAACCGAATTTCCTGTCACAAAGAATTTCTACCTGCCTTTGCAAGCTGTTATGAGAACTCTTACTCACTTTGATATCTGATACCAATCTGGCAAAAAGCTCCTCCAGGTTTTTCAGGCTCAAAGCAAAATCCTTTCTGCAACCCCCAAGAGCTCTGAAAGCAGAGTCTACATAGCATATTATCTAAACTGATTTAGGCATCTTGCTAGTAGTAGTTCGATTGATTCTTGAATACCTAAAGTACAACAACAGGTATCTTTCTCCCTCATATGTAAAACTGAAGTTAAATGTGACAAGCAGGGAGAGAAAAGGGAAACAGACAAAAAATTAGTGAATCTTCCAGAGGGGAATGTTTCTACAGTAGAGTGAGAAACTAGCAACTGGGAAGTGAAGACAGGAGACCTGATAAGATCATCTTCTTCTAAACCCCACAATGAAGAGAGGACTTTTTCTGCCACTCCCTATCCCCAGAAGAGTTACCCTACTTCTCAGGGGTTACAGTCTAAGTTGATCTCAATTCTGTTCCCACATTCCTGAAATAAAAAACTAAGAGAGAGGTCCCATTTCCTTTACTTAGCAGTACTCAGAAAGAAGCTGTTTCCAAAAAATAAAGTGTTTCATTGAAGAGGTCCACTGTTCCTCCATCTCAATTCTGTGGTTTTTTTCGTTGCCTCTCAGTCACTATGCCTGGAGAGTGTGAAAGTGACCCAGGTACTGTAAAACCGAAACCTAAAAAAAATGCATGCACCTCTTTTAAAACCACTATTCATTTAGCATCAGACTCTGAGGATATTCTTGGGCATCTGATCTGCAGGCAAAACTACCCTTTGTACTATACCACATTTCTCCACCACCAGGCTTCTGGACTCAGAGGGCCAGAGATGGATGGGAGTTGCAGTCTTGAATTTTTACGTCAGGGCAGTATAGAGGGAAGCACAAGAGAATAATGGCATAGAAGAGGAAAGCAAGAGAGGAGTCTTTGCAGCACCCCTCTGCACTTCAGGTATCTGTTACCTTAAGACTACATTGCCTAGAGCTCCCAGTGAAATCAAGAGAGTGTGGGGGCGCCCCTGAATAGGGATAGCCCGCATCTGAGCTACCCCTTTTGAGCTGCTGCATCTGTATTCCTCAACAACACATGCTGTGCCTGTGCTTTCATCATGGTTCAGAGCAACATGAAGCAAATCCTCTGGTTTTACTCATCCTGTATGGTTTGGTTTTCAGAGCAGTTTTAGTGTATGTGAGATGGGCTCACTTTGGAAACTTAATCCAACAGCATTCCACATAGTTTTTCATTGGAGCACCACTGCAACTCCCACTTTGTCTGCATTTACCATCCTTGAGCAGCATCCTCTATTCCTCCTTGCAAGGGCCACAGGGACATCTCCTGATGTGGGTCTTTCCTGATGTGGGAAGGACACATTCTGTGGGAATGGCAGTTTTTTACTTTGAAGGTGGAGTCATCCTCTGCCTGCTATACAATATAGGAGAGTGGGAGTCATTTCGGCAGGTAAAAACATGGTTTGCAGACAGATCACAGGCTGCAGGGTGCTGGTGGCCCATCATAAGGCTGGAGGAGAGCAAAGTTTTTCATAGAGTTTCAGCATGGGGTAGATGGATGATTTCTCCCAAAGGATGAAAAGAGGTGTGACGTGGATGGAACTCGGAAGGGGGCACAAAGCAAGTCTTTTGCTCAGGAGACTCATTTCCTTCTTCCAGAGCCTGAACAGCTTTGCACTCCCTCTGTCTTTCTATTCCTTGCCAGGTTTCCCACTGCAAGTCTCTTCTTCCGATACCTCCATGCAGAACTCCAACAAAGTGCTCTGCTATGTTCCACACATAGGCTCGTTTTAGCAGCCCCTGGCAGTAGCATTCATTGAAAAGATTCATTTTCCTGAGGCCTGGGAAGGGTGGTCCAGGACAGAGCATAAAGTTGAGTGCTTGCAAATGGAAGGAGTAGGTAATGAAGGCTTACTGAGGTGGCTCATCTAAAGGTGATGAAAAATACTTGGAAATGTAGTTCAGTCCTCTCACGTCTTTATGTGAGAAAGCCCAGGGATGAGCATTCAAAACTTGCAAAGAGATGCCTTCGTGGCCAAGTGAAAATGTGAGGCGTGAAGACAGGTTAAGAAAATTCTGCAACTACAACATGGAAAATAGCCACTGCCTAAGGACAAATTAATACAGATTTTATAAGATTAAGTCAGGTTCTGTCATTTTCCTTAGAAAGTATTTTACTCTGTGAAAGATGTGAGGTTACAGGAAAATCAGGTTGGATGAGTAAGTTCAAGGTTGTGAAAAGATGTCTTCTTCAATGAAGCAGCAAAAAGAGAATTTTTGTAGTTATGAGGAGACAGAAACCAAGAGGATCTGGAGATTCCTTTCTTTGGAGAATATTAAGAGAAGAAAAACCATTCTGAAGCAAAATATTTGGCAGTCCTATATCAGTATTGTTAATAATTAAGATTAGATAAATAATTTATTATGTAAATAGCTATTTAAATGACAAGTCATTATGATTTATTATGAACACTGTATGTGTAACCATAGATGAACTGCCAGTTTGACTCTGATAGAATAATCAAGACCTGAATTAATAAACGATGATGAGAGATATTGTTGACAGACATGTTTTCCATTTTGGAGTCTGGCTTTAGCCAATTTGGCCTTAAATGAAAGAGAAATCATTTTCAATCTACATATCCATTCTGTTTTGTTAGCAGATTGTCTACTTCTGTTTGCAGATTCACATGAGTTTCTGATGACAGCTGACTAACACACGCTGTAAACCAAGAAATATGAAGCAAAATGTTGTTTGGCAGCAAAGTAACTAAAACATATAACCATCTAAATATTGACACAACTTCTGTCATATGAGCAGCAACGTATTTTTTATGTGCCTATTTCTTTTAATGAGGAATCCAAAATGCCTAAGATCTTGTTAGTGAGCAATATTTTGTCTTCCATGGAGATGTCTTCAGTACTCTAGATTTCAAAAGCAGCATGGAAGTAATACAGACACTTTTTGCCAAAGTTGTTAAAAGTGAAGTAGAACCAAGGAGTCCTGGCTGTGTACACCACAATGATGCTATTGGGCTTCTGCAAGCTCTGTCAGAGGCTAAGGGGTGCTACTATGGGCAAAAGCAGGAGCACAAGGTAGACGCTGTAGCCTTTGCTGAAGGCTAAAGAGAGATGGAGGCAGCCTTGCAGTGGGAAGTCCTGACAGTCGCAAAGGAGATGCTAGTTCATTACACAGAGGTGTGAACTCTCTGATTGCTATTAGGTTCTGTATCAGATTACCAGGGCCATCACAAAGCTGCTCTGGCTTTCCTTTGTTTTGCCTGTTCTTTCCTTCTGCTGTGATGTGTTTTCCAGAAGCACAGAATCAGTACTCGGCTCATTTTTCAAAGCCTGATCTTGTGATGAGCACAGCAGTGTTCAAGTTATAGAAGGAACACAAGGGAGCCTGCAGCTGCTTGGACCAGCCACGAAAACACTGAGATTCTCTAACAAATGATCCAGTATTGCTTCAGAGATGGAAAAGATGTGCAGAAAGAATAAAGTATCACAAACCTAGTGCCTTCTAGTTCAATAGTGTCTGCTATTCAATTGCAGCTCATGTATGTAAAGATATGTTTCCACTGAGGACAATAAAGATGAGAACAATCAGTTTTCTCATGACCATTAGGAATGAAAGATACATTATGCCTCATGCTATTTTTAAAAGAAGAAATGTCTTTAATATCTGATAGTAGCATTATGCTTTTACAGATTATATTTGTTCTTAAACATTGTCATTTTCATAACATTATTATACAGAAATTATTAAAGGTAACATTATACAGAAAGAGAAGCTTCATAGTTGGTTGAACACAAAAGTTTTCTGTTTTATTCTCAGTTCATGAGCAGGGAAAATGGACGTGCAGATGTGAACTGAGGAGCTAAACTGCCTACTATGCCTAACAAATTATTTATCACTTTGAACTGTAACAGGAAAATTATTTTAACTAAGCTGATTTTTGATGGGAGTTAGATTCAGTGACATGGAAAATTAGTTAATTTATTTTAGATTTACCAGATCATTTATTTTGGTATTATACTCTTTTCTTCTGACATTTTGAAGAAATTGAAATTTCTTTCAGTTTTAATGTAAAGACTTTTAATAAGATTTAATAAAATAAAACCAAAATAATCGTTGTGAATTTTCAAAAAGTTGACTTTTCTTTGGTTTTCACTTGATGAGAGTTGAAATTTTGCTAGCCAAACAAACAACCAATCAATCAAATAAACTAATTACCTTCACATGATTAATTTGCAAGAGCATCAGGAAAGCTATTTTGTATGTATGTCAGTGATATAATAAAGGATAAATATTGAGGTAGTAAAGTTTACTCTCTTCTCACATGCTTCACACATGCTTGTTGACTTTTTTCTTTTCTGTTGCTTCACAATCTTTCACTTACAGAAATTATATGGTATCATACTCCATTAAAACTGTACGTCAACTGGAAATCCCACAAATCTTTTCCCAAATTTGCTTTTTTTTCCCTGTAAAATATTATATGTGAATGTAACTGTGTAATCACAACTGACAAAATGATGTCACCTTAAGCTAGTCTTGAGTCTAAGTCCTTTTACTCTGTATTAGGATAATTGTCCCAAAAGATAGAGACTTTGAAGAGCTACTAGTAAAGCGAAAGATGTACTGCTATTCTGAGATAAGACTACTGTTCTTTCTTTTCCTAAGAGAGCTCAGTAGCAACTTTTGTGACTAAATGAATCTTAGTAACTAGAAGTTTAGTGATGATAGGTCAAATGGCTTTACTGAAAGTCAAAGAGTGAAAATAACTTACAGAAAAAACTACATACAATTATTTCCCTAACTGCTCTAAATTCTAGGCTACTGTATTTTTAATGTAAAAAAAAAAATTTAAATACACTCTTGACTTTGAAAACACTGAAACAATGTGCTATTTATGCTCTGATATTTTTTGTTGTTCTTAGTTTGTGTAAGGGTTTTATATAGAAGGATTTTATTTAAGTTTAAAAATCTCAGGCAATCCTGAAATATCTGATGGGGATATTGAGCTTTCTTATTGTCATCAATGTTGACCCAGACAGATTTGGTCACATTTAAGAGCTCTGCTTTAGTCTATGCTGTGCTTCTGGCCTCATACAAGAAGCACAGTACAAGTAAAAGTCCTTGAGGAAGAACACTGGCATGTATCAAAGAGGTGCTTTTTCATCCTACTCCGTGTTTATGCTTAAAGACATTAAATCACAGCATCCCTTTGTAAATCATCACTGTTTTGCCTTGACTGTGAGTAAGCAGACTACCAGCAGCTCTACGGTGCAAAGCTGCCAGAACTTTGCTCTTCAGTCTCTATCATCCTTGGGCATCACAGAGCCTGGGCAAGCCGGACACAGAAACAGAAGCTGGAATAGGTTAGAAATTATAATTCCTAATACACGGTCAAGTTTTCCAAAGTTAAGCTAATCTGTAAGTGCTACTTTTTCTGAGACTGCATTTATATTTTTTAAAGTATATCATTAAATCAAAGAATAGGTTTTAGTCATTGCTCCTGACATAATTGTTTCTTGCCCAGCTGCAAAGGAAAATAAATTTTGCTGCAATTGTTTTTCTGTTTCTGTGAAAACTATAGCACATTCACCTTCGTATGATTTATGCAAGTATGATAAGACGTGCATATAAAAACATTGTTTTCTCTTACCTCTAATGTCAATATGTTGTGTGAGGAAGGAAACTGGGAGGAAATTGAAGTTTTCCTCTGAAAGACCATAAATCTAGATCTGTTATTCATTAATGAACTCCATGTAGCTCTTAATTGCCAGTAGATTTGCTGTGTAGAAAAAGAGCAGGGTAGAGAGTCAAGAAGGCACACAGGTAGGAGGAAACCAGAGGTGTGACTAGTGCCTTCCTTACTGTAGCTTGCTGAGGTGCCTGACAAATACACTGAAAAAGTATAAAAATTTTGATGGAAATAAGCTTACTTTTCTGGCATTTGTCATCAAAATGGTATCAAAAACAAAAGTATTTTCTACTTAGGACAAATCCTTAGAGGAAAAGAACCCCTCTGCCTTTTAGGATCAGTTTGGTGATGAAGCTTGCCACTTCATTGCTTTATCAGCTGCTGAATTTGTGAGGGCTAGTGCTTAGCCTGTGGTTCTTTGCACAAAAACTGCTGAAAAAAAATCATAAAGACAAAGCAGTTTTGCACAGACTCACACATAGCCAAAAAAACCCCTAGAGTCTGAGGTCATAAGTAGCTATTTAAATAATCTGTATAATATATAAAACTGCAAACCCCCACTATGTTTCACCATTGGGAATTACAGCCTTAGCGCCTATGAGAATCCCAGAATCATCTAGGTTGAAAACAACCCTTAAAATCATTTAATCCAACAGTAATATATTTTGAATGGCTAAAATGTGATAGGATGATCCTACCTGGGAGGTAGATTAAGAAGCTGTATTTTTTGCATTTTGATAATAGATACTGAAATAACATAGACAGAAACAAACAAACAGGAGGGGATGAATTGCAAAATGACAGAAGGTAACAGGGATTTTTTGTTTAAGTTGCCATTTGAATCTAACAGAGCTGTTATTAGCAAGATAATGGAAAAAGATTTTTTCCAAAATGTCTTATCACATCCAAAGGGTACAGGCTAGAACAACTAAAATTTTTAACCCAAACTAACATGTTCTTGAAGGCAGACCAGTTAATTAGTTTTCACATCAGTACTTTTCAGCTGTGACAGTGATAACTCTGCTGTATCACACTTGGTTTTATGCCTGACAGCAGGCAGGGGAGAGTTATTGGAAAACCCTGTATTCTTGTATGCTTTATGATACCCAAATTGCTGCTAGGCACTGAATGATGGGGGGATGTATGAAACAGCACTCTGCAACACATATGCTGCCTGTCTCAGACCAGGGGGTGCTGCCCAAACTCCAGCGTACATCAGCCATAGGGCAAGTAGAAAGGCACAAGCATAGTTCACCTAATGCCTCATCTTGATTCAAAGACACTCTGTGCTTTGTTTTAATCAGGGCCTTAACGCTGAATCTTACAAAGACTGTTTGCCTACATAGAGAAAACTTTTTTTTTTAATAATCGAGAGAGTCATATAGAAAAGATTAAACAGTTAAATACTGTAAAAGGTCTTTCAATTGGGGCAGCTAGAGGCTCATGGCTCTCTCCTGCCGTGCATGGATGGGCTCCATTGGTCTGGAGCTGTCAAATGAGGAGGTTGCCATGAAATGTCAACACTTTGTTACTTCCTTTTCTTCTGTCCATATTTAAAACAAATTGTATTCAACCAAATGATAAATTAGCTTAAGAAGTTGGACCTATCGCAAAAATAGATATGACCACCTCTTCAGGACAAAGAACTGGGTATGGTTTATCTGAACAAAATCTATTTAATTGCTTAGTAGGACACACAAGTGTTACAAAGCAAGTGGGCATCTTGAACATACGGTGCAACTCATGTTTGCATTTCCCCTGCAGCGCAGACTTAAACTTTGATTTGCGCTTCTAGCTCAGCTATGGCTGAGCTTGGTTTCGTTCTCTCATTCCAATTAACATCCTCCTTTTGCTTTGTTTCCACCATCAATCTGCAGACAGAAAGCTGACCTAAAGTATGGGTTTAGTGCTGATCTTTCAGTCTTTTCTTCTGCTTGTTTATTTCTCAACTTCCAGAACTTTATACTCTCTTTTGTAACTTCTAATTCCTCTTGATTTTTCTTTTTTTCTGTTGACCCTTACATGACTTGACTGGTAAGTCCCAATCATTTTCCAGCAATACTTTTTCTGCTCCTTGGGACCTCTTCTTAGATCTTGTTACAGGGGAGAAAAGTATGCAGAGAATAGGGGCGAAGGAGAGGAGAGGAAGAGCTGTCTTCACCAGAAGGTTTTTTCCTTTTGCTTCACATACAGACTAATTCTGTACTGATCAGTGTAAATAGTTGATTAAAATAGATTAAATCAGGAAACAAACAAAAATAAACCTATCAAACAACCCCCAAAAGCTATGAAAATATATGAGAACAGCAGAATTTGTGATTATTAGTTACTCAGTTCTGATTTGTCCCTGGTTAGAAGAGTGCATCTACATTTAAAGCGCCATTACATGTTATCAGTCACACTTTTGAGACAGTGCACATCTTGCCTTTACTGATCTTAGATCATTATCAGAATTATTTTTTAATTATCTCCTTTCATTTGGGGAAAATTCCAGATATGTCCTCATTTTAAAGTTTTCTTTAAAAAATAGGTCTAAACTTTCATTGCTAGACAGTTAAGCTATCTAGAAGGAAACTTCCTTGCAAGAATTGTCTTCACACAGTTAAATACCGCTGTCTGTTGGAATTGTCCAATATATTTTAGCTGTTCCAAATGACATTATCAACAGGCTTATATACTTATCAAAGATGGTTAGGGCTGTTGTATTTAAACAGTCCTAATGCAAAACTGTATGATATAATTCACGAAGTGTGAAAAACAACCTTGTCACTTCTATTGAAATACTCAAATGTCCAAACTGCTAGCTGAATCAAAGCAGAAACATGGATTAATTTGTGTAGCTTCTCTACATTGACTAGTCTTCCACACAAGCTTCTGTTTTGAATCCCGGTCAGCAAAGCAGCAGTCTAAATCTTCCGTAGATGAAAACCAGGTGATTTGTGAAGAAATTCATAATTTGCTTGGAAGTATCTCATCCATGCTGGATAATCAAAGGCATAATATCTTAAGCCATGCTTGTGTGAATGTGAATAATAGTTTATTCGTCAACCCCCTTAGTTCCTCATAAGATGCTTAGGTCAAGTTTGCTCCACTGTGGGAGCGGTTAATGTGCCAGAGAGTTTTCAAGAAGCTCAGGAAAAAAAAGCCTCTGATTCCACTCACTTTTAGAAGAAAACCATAGAGGAAACCCTGGCCAAGATCACTGTAGATAGTGTGAAAGTTTTTCAGCTGGAGAGATTGTAGCACAAAAAACCTCCAGTAACTGCAGAGTAAGGAGATAATAAATATAGGGTGAAAAAAGGAAATTCTACTATTGTTAATTTAAGTCTAATTTATTACTTATTCTACTTCTCTCTGTAGTTCCTTCTATATTAAAACTGACAAAATTTGGGTTAAAAATTAACTTTCCACTACAATGAATAAGACAGGAACATTTACCATCTCATGTTTTTTTTGTTCTACTTGAGGGCTTAGGAAGACATCATAAGAAAATTTATTTTCCCCTGCTCTAAATTTATATAGCACATAATACAGTTGTCTACAGAGCCACATCACATGTAACCCAGAATATAAATGTTAAAAATATTTTTTTTTTATTGGTTATAGGTTCTCAACATCATTTTCTAATGCACTGTACTTACTTGAGCTTTTTTAAACCATTTCATCCTCATCTTCTTCTCTTGTTAACTAGCATAACTGATAAACTTAGAGATTTGTGTTTTTTTCAGCTCTTTATTGAGCTGTATGAAAGAATTGAAAAAATGGGATAGAAATTTCAGGTTTTTATCTTTTTAGGTTGTTGAGGACTAAGATTTGTATTCAGACTGATTTTCAGTTACAATGGATCTACAAGTCAATAAAGATGCTGATAAAGTATGGTTTCAAAACAGCAGAATATTAAGAAGTCTGTGTTGGAGAACAATTTGGATTCAAGAATGAGACTATTCTTTTTTAAAAAAAAGAGAGATTCAATACAACTCAAAGACATCAAGTGAAGCAAAGCTTTTACTATTGTTACACTTTTACAATTGTTACACTTTTAATTACCATAGAATTCATTAGCAGTGACTAACTGGTTTATTACTTTGTTTTTCTCATTTGGAAACAAGCACGTGAACTTGGTTCCAGGTGGTGAAATTTTATTTGTGCTGGCATAGGAAAGAAATTTTAAACTTTGTCATAGCAAAACTTTATAAAAAGTTGTTCTAAGCTCTGTAAGTGAAATTCCTGCAAAAATTCCAGTGAAATGCAACCCATGATAAATGCCTGAGTGGCATCTTACTAAATCAGCATCTTATTAAATCAGCTACCTGGACTTCAACAAAGCCTTTGACACAGTCTCCCACAGCATTCTCCTGAAAAAGCTGGCAGCCCATGGCTTGGGCAAGGGCACTCTGTTCTGGGTTAGGAACTGGATGGAGGGCCGGGCCCAGAGAGTGGTGGTGAACGGTGCTGAATCCAGGCAGCCAGTCACCAGTGTTGTCCCCCAGGGATCAGTGCTGGGCCCAGTTCTATTTAATATCTTTATTGATGATTTAGATGAGGGGATTGAGTCCACCATCAGCAAATTTGCAGATGACACGAAGTTGGGGGGGAGGGTCAGTCAGCTGGAAGGCAGGAGGGCTCTGCAGAGGAACCTGGACAAGCTGGAGACACGGTCTGATTCAATGGGTTGAGGTTCAACAAGGCTGAGCGCCGAGTCCTCCACTTTGGCCACAACAACCCCCTGCAACGCTACAGGCTGGGGACAGAGTGGCTGGAGAGCAGCCAGGCAGAAAAGGACCTGAGAGTCTGGATTGACAGGAAGCTGAACACGAGCCAGCAGTGTGCCCAGGTGGCCAAGAAGGCCAATGGCATCCTGGCCTGGATCAGGAACAGTGTGGCCAGCAGGTCCAAGGATGTGATTCTTCCCATGTACTCAGCACTGGTGAGGCCACACCTGGAGTACTGTGTCCAGTTCTGGGCCCCTCAGTTCAGGAAGGATATTGAGGTGCTGGAGCGGGTCCAGAGAAGAGCAACAAGGCTGGGGAAGGGACTTGAACACAAATTCTGTGAGGAGAGGCTGGGGGAGCTGGGGTTGTTCAGCCTGGAGAAAAGGAGGCTCATGGGAGACCTCATCACTCTCTACAACTCCCTGAAAGGAGGTTGTAGCCAGGTGGGGGTTGGTCTCTTCTCCCAGGCAGCTATCAGTAAGACAAGAGGGCATGGTCTTAAGCTCCTCCAGGGGAGGTTTAGGTTAGATATTAGGAAGAATTTCTTTCCAGAGAGGATAATCGGGCATTGGAATGGACTGCTCAGAGAAGTGGTGGATTCTCCATCCCTGGAGGTTTTTAAGATGAGACTGGATGTGGCCCTTAATGCCATGGTCTAGTAACCACTGCAGTGTTGGATCAAGGGTGGGGCTTGATGATCTCAGAGGTCTTTTCCAACCCAGCTGATCCTATGAATCTATGATTCTACCATACTGGTGCTGAACACACCTCTGGATCAGGTGGAAATGAGCATGGCTCTTGCTTGCCACACAGTTACACACTTCAGAACCATCCAGCAGAAGTGAAGTGCTTGATCTCAGACTCCTGTGCACAGAGGCTATCTCCCTAAATCCTATATAGGCCAGTCTGACAGGCAAGTGGTTCTTCCCACTCCCCTTCCATTTCTCAGTCAGATGTCTGTGATCCTCACAGACAATAATCATGATATCTGAAGTAGGGTAAAGGATCTTCCTGCTGGATTTGAAAAAATATTTTTAATAGTTTATCTTCTATTTACCACTTAAATATGGAAATTTCAAAGAAGTGCACTAAGAAAGGCCTCCAAAAGATCATAGAATTTTTTTGGATAGAGGATCAAACACTTCCTTATTGCCTTGGTCAGAAGCCTGTGTAACTTCATTGTAGAAGGAGAGTTGAAGGGAATATAATAAGTACACAGACCAAGACTTCCTTAAATACATTGTTGATGCAGTTACACAAAACCATTGCCCAGAAGTAACTGCTGTCCTCCCCTGCTCTGATAACTGATTTCAGCATTTTATATTTTATTCAGTTCGAAAACACATTTTAAAAATACTGATAGAAGTGTTACCTGTTTTTTTTCGTAGTGGTATGCAAGTAAATGCAAACAAAAATGCAAATATTCATTTTCTTTCACTGCACTTCAGAAAATACGGATTTCTTTTACTCCAGTTACAGAACTTTGACAAGGTTTTCTTACTCCTGTAAAAATGCATCCTCTTTCTGTCTTTGTCATGTATGAACAGATTCTACATTCATCAATCAACTGTCCAACCTTCAGAATAAAACTCATAATCTTGGACTGCAGTGGCACAGACCTCACTCATCTGTCTGGATAAGCCAGGCAAATGAAGGCTCTGAAAAGAACATTGAAGAATAGTCACTTGTTAGTCTCCTTGCTAGTAATTCCTTCTTATTTACCTGTTCTTTTTTCCCTTCTGTATCTCAGTTTTCCTAGGTCCTTTCAACAAGGGCTGATACATCTCATTCTAAAGCTTTATTTCAGAATATCATTTAGTTCTGTGGCTAAGTCTCCCCACACCCCCCAGGTTTATATTCCTGTTTAAAGATTTATCTTTAATTATAAAATAATGTAAATTAATTTATATAGGTTCATGATGCTTCTGAATCAAGTTTCAGCTGCACTGAATGCAAACTGTACAATATACATTCAGGGGGAGTAGATTTCTTTTTTTTCTTTCTAATAACTTGTATGTTCTGGCTGTTCTGAATATATAAATAACAAATTAAAAAGAAGGGGAGTCTATAGGTTCACCATTTTCCCAGAGAGGGTCATCTGCAAAGAGCACAGATAACTCCTGTGGCAATAATAGTCATCATAGAGCCCTTGTGCTTGGGCCACAATGTTCTGCATCAAATCAACCAACATACCTACACTGTCATGTAGGGTAAACCAAGTCATAAGAAGCTGCGTGACAAAAATTAATGTCTTTTTCAGGGTCACTCAACAGTTATGGACTAAGCTGAGAAGATATCCAGCATAGGTCTTCCAGCAAGTGTGTGCCTGGACACCTTACTAAGTGTTCAAGAACGCAAGCCTGTCTATACTGTTCCAGAACCTTACTGGGAAGTGATCCTAGTGCACTTCCTGCACTTGTATAGATGCAAAAACAGAAATCTAGAAAGACACATAATGAGATTAAATGGCCATAGAAATTATATATAGTTATCTGGGTAAAATAATTCTTGAGATATTCAACAGTGAAGAAAGTGATTAATTCCTAGAGAATATTCACATTTTCTATTCAAGATTTCCTGTGGAAAGACTTTGTTTCACACACTTTGATTAAAAAAAAAAAAATCAATGTAATAAATGTTGTTTATACCTTTCTTGGGTTTTGTTGTTTGGTTGGGTTTCTTTTAATCTTCTCTTTCTTCTCCTCCAATGTTTGCCACTGCATACTATAGTACTATAGAGGTACTTTTTGTTTTGTCTTTTATTTTGCCATACTTACTTCAACTAGTTCTTCAACCGTAGAAAAGCTGCAGAATGCCATAGATAATGAAAGATTAGAAGGGAAAGACATTTTTTTCATCACTTGTTATATTCGTACCATTTTGATAAAATGCATTTATGCATAAACCACTTTGTATAATTGTTTTTTCCTCCCCTGCCACACACCAATACATTTTCAAAATACTTTAAAAATCATTTTAAGCCATCCTTATAGAGAATTGTTATTTCTTATCTCAGGCTGTGACAACAGTGTGATTTTTAGAACTATAGATGTTATATCCAGTCCTAGCATCTGATTTATAGGCATCTATAATATGCAGCTATTGCATTAATTACAACCACTCACAGATACAAGAAAACAAGATTCTCTACATTATGATTAAGTTTAGGTTTGGACAGACAAAAAGGTGATGTGATAGCTCTCTTTATTGTGTAATAATGGTGCAGATAGTTTTTCCTTTTGTGTCTAGTGGTAACTTAATTTCATGGTCTACTGTGTAACTAGGCTCTACGGACTACTAGAAAGCATGTGAGAGATTAAATTATTGATGTCAGCATGTTCCTCATACAGATGTTTAGAGAGAAAGAATTACTTGATAAAACAATTATTGCCTTCTAAAACCATGAAGGCAAATTCATTCTCCAAGGCATAACTATGGAAAAACAGTAATTCTGAAGTTACACTAGAACTATGTACCCTAATTTTTTTTCTCTGTCTTGAAAGAAAAGATGGCCTTCGCCTTGGTTAGGGACCCTCTGATATATAATTGGGATCCCACAATTACAGAAAGTTTGATGTTGGAAAAGACCTCTGGAGGTCATCTGGTCCAACTCCACTTCTCCAGCAGGGCAATCTAGAGCAGGTTACTCAGTACCATGTCCAGATGGCTTTTGAATGTCTCCAAGGATGGAGACTCCACAACCTCTGTAAGCACTCTGTGTCAGTGCTCAGTCACCCTCACATTAAAAAAGTGTTTCCTGATGTTCCAACAAAACCTCCTGTGTTCCTGCCTGTGCCCGTTGCCTCTTGGCCTGTCACTAGGCACCACTAGAAAGAAGCTGGCTCCATCATTTTTGTGCCTTCCGTCCTAGTATTTACATGCATTGATGAGATCCCTCCTGGGTCTTCACTCCTTCAGGCTGAACAGTCCCAGCTCTTTCAGCTTTTCTTTGTAGAAGAGATGCTCCAGTTGCTTCATCAACTTGGCAGTCCTTCACTTGACTCTTTCTAGTATATCCTAGTATATAGTCTAGAATAGTCTATCTAGTACTATCCGAGTAATATAGTCTAGTCTAGTATAGTCTACCTAGTATATAGTCTTTCTTGTACTGGGGAGACCAGATCTGGACACAGCACTCCAGCTGTGACCTCACTGGTGCTGAGTAGTGGGGAAGGATAACCTCCCTTAATCAGCTGGCACACTACTCCTAATGCAGCCCAGGATGCCATTTGCCTTTTTTGGTGCTCAGGCACATTACTGAAGCAAAGAAGACATTTATTGTATCAACTTTTTCCATGTCCCATGAATCAAGCTGCCCCATCTTGTTGAGGGAGGAGCCCACGTTTTCCCCAGTCTAACTTTTGTCACAGAAGCTCTGTGCAGAATGTGGGCTAAAACATACTAGATTCCTTCTGCAGTATTTTGAGCCTTACTGCAAAATACTGCTTCCAAATTTCCCCACCCCCTCTAATTGATTTACCATATTTTAAATTCTACTCCCTTTTTAGAGCCTGCTGCCAACAGGGAAAGTAATAATGCCCAGAGCAAAATTTATGCTCTTCTGTACATCTTATTGTGTGTACACAGAGACTGGCAATACCTACACCTCTACTTACACAAAAAAACCTTTAAATCTTTCTGTATAGTTTATGCAGAGGTGCACTAGCCCAAAAGGCCACTGGAAAAAAATAAAAATATCCTGATGGAAGACTTTTTTTCAGCTGAAACCTGGTGGCCTTTTAGGATTTTTTTTTTTGGTCAAATCATGGTAAAATTAGTTAAGGAAGTCCCTGCTGAATGAAGGGGAGGATGTTGTCACCAGTTACCCTTTAGCAGGCTGCCTCCAGCTAAAGTGTATCCTTGGCTTCCTCCTTCCAAGTCCAGGACAAGAGTTTATGTAATCCACATTGTAAATTTTTAGCAATGTTAGGTATGTAACAGAAGTGTGTGAAATGAAATGCATCCTAGTTAACTAAGAAATTGATTTCAGTAACTGGAATAAATGTTTACTAAAAAAATTAAATAAATATTTACTTGCTGGCAGGTATTTTTGGTGTTTGTTAAGAAGGTAGGGAACTTTATGTCTCATTAACTTTGTGCGTAAGAAGATCATTAGTACAATTGCACAAGCTTTGAGTTTCTAACTGAAATGTGAGCTCTTGGTTGTATAGATCTTTATCTGAAGAATGAATTAAAAGATAAAGTTCAGCTTTATGTACTAGAAATCCCCCACCTTTCAGTCTTACCAGGGAAGATGAACAACTGTTGGCCTATTTTTCACAGCAAGGTTTCTGAAATCTGTGTTCCATAGGTCTTTGTTCCTTGGTAGGACTAAGTTCCATCTGGAATTGTATTTGGTAGAATAAGAGTTTTGAATATGCAGCAGCTCTAGGGATCCACCTCCCATAATTTTTGAACTACAAAATCAAAAATAAATTATCCAGCAACAGACCATGACAGAAAATCTGGACCAATATTACATGAACTGGATCCCACCCACCTCTTTTTCTCATTGCGATTACTGTCATCATCAGAGGAACTAGGAGACCACTACAAAAATAGGCATTTGAGTGTAAAAGGGAATTACTATTGTGCTTAACAAGAAACAAAGAAGAATAAAATTTCATCATATGCATAAAGAAGAGTGTTGGACTTTTAGGTGGGAACAATCCTGCACTGTTTTATAATGTTTAACACCTGATGAACAGAGCCAAAACCAGTTGGATGGTTGAAGAGAGACTTTATAGATACTAACTCTTATAATACCATGGTATCAGTTGATGTTATCAATAACAATGAATTCTAAGATTAAAGTACAGAACAATGAAAATTTAATATCCCATCCAGTCATTATGGAAATACTGTACTGCATATACAATGAAATGATCATAATCACACCTCAACACTGTCTAATTACACCACATCAACTTTAAAAATCTACATGCTATATGTTGACTTTTTTTTACTCCTTTGTTTCTTCCCCCCCTTCCCCCTTACATATATGTCTAACTCTAAGTGAAGGTTAAGGAAACTCCATGATCTATATTTGCTATATTTGCCTATATTTGACACCTGTTCCCTGACCCTGTCATGGTTTTTGCAGAGCCTAAATTGGATGAAGAAAATACCAGAGTAGATACCTGTCAAAGGTAAGCCATTTTTACTTTTTTCGCTATCATAATTTCCTTAAAAAAAACAAAGAAAGAAAAAAAACCAAACCAGACATATTATTTTTCCTTTCTCTGTTATTCTGAAGTAATAGTACAGGTTCTTTTCTTTTTAACTCCCTGAATGTACAGTGAGTTTTTCCTACTTCTTGGAATAACTGAGCACCATGCACTGTGCTGTTTTGTGGATTTCCATATGCCATCCTAAAAATTGATCTCTCCTGCAATTACTGCATGAAAATACCATGGTATTTACTGTAAGTGAAGGATTTGTTCAAGTGCCTTTGTGGAGTTTCTCCATTCCTGCTAGGATCTGTAAATTGGCTGTTTTTTCATTCCAGAACTGCTTCACTACTGCATGATAAATGCTACACTAGACCCAAGGAACCAGACCACTTAATTGTCTAGATGCCTAATGATAACACCTGCTATAAAACCAGTTTTTAATTATCATAACATTTACTGCATTTTTAATGATACTAATGATTGAAAATTTGGACATATTATGAACATGCAGTACAATAGATTACAAAACTTCCAATTTGAAAACATAAATAATAGTTTTCTGATATGGTAAATCTAACATTATACTGTTTTCTAGACAAATCTCACCTATTTATGAAAAAAAAATTTATGAAAAATGCTATTAAATATTATCAAATATGAGTTCTGGTAAAATGAAGGTAGCAGAATCATTTACTACATCATCTTGGAGTTTCAGCTGGTCAGACATTCCCTGGCAGAAAGCATTTCCTTTAAAATAATAAAAAACTTTCTGCAAGTACGCCTGCATTTTGTGTATGCATTTGTCTACACGTGTGCCAAAGTAGAGCCCAAAGAAGGTCAATGGATCTGGTGAAGAATCTGGAGCACAAACCCCA
Organism: Neopelma chrysocephalum; assembly: GCF_003984885.1. Taxonomy (NCBI): domain Eukaryota; kingdom Metazoa; phylum Chordata; class Aves; order Passeriformes; family Pipridae; genus Neopelma; species Neopelma chrysocephalum. Next base: position 3,072,034 of record NW_020897691.1, on the reverse strand, counting down.
TGAGTAGTGGGTGAGGGAGCTGGAGCTGTTTAGCCAGGAGAAAAGGAGGCTCAGGAGAGACCTTATAGGTCTCCACAACCACCTGAAAGTATCTTGTAGTCAGGTGGAAGTCAGCCTCTTCTCCCAAGCAACAAGTGACAAGACAAGAGGAAATGGTCTCAAGTTGCACTATGTGAGCTTTAGACTGGATATTTAGAAAAATTTCTTCATTGAAAGGTTTTTGAAGCATTGGAACAGGCTGCCCAGGCAAGTGGTGGTATCATCATCCCTAGTGGCATTTAAAAGATGTCTAGATGTAGCACTTAGGGACATGGTTTAGTGCTGGACTTGTCAGTGTTAGGTTAACGGGTGGATTGATGATCCTAAAGTTATTTTCCAAATTAACAATTCAGTAATTATGTTACTCTATACATATCAGGTGCAATATAATCAGTTTTTGTAAGGACTTTCTGTGTCTACAGACTGCAGTTTGTGGGAAAAAATACTCCTTCTTTCATGGCAGATAACCACTCTTGCAATCAGAACTCTCATCCAGAATGAAATGTTACTTCTTGAATACAGACTAGACATCTTAGTTCATCTGTCATGAAATTAATAATTCCATTATTTAGATAAACACCCTCAGGGTTATTTTGGTAGAAGTTTTCTCTCTCTCTTAGTTTCTTTCATGGAGAATGATTTACTTTATGTCAATAATCTAAATATTCATTGGTCTAAACAAAGGAAGTGTGATTTACTGCGTTATCTAGCAACTACATCACTCAGCAGTAATACAGGAAACCAAAGTTCAAATCCTTGATCTGGTTAATGCACGAGTCAAACTTGTTTTGGACACAAAGTAGGAGCTGCAATCCTCAAAAATCATAGTAGATCTTAACACAGACACTGTGAAATCCACTGCTGGTTTGACAATATACTGCTTTCTAAATCCTCAGACTAAGCCTTCGGGCAAAGGACAAAGGGCACTATAAACTTTACCTTGCCAAATCTGCTGTGAGCTGTAGTAGTCCATGCTCCACTTACTGAATGCTGCCTTTCCCCATGAAAGTTAAGCTGTTAATTTATGACCTACCTCCAGCACCTTCTGCAAAGAAAGAGGGTTTTTTTTCAGTGTGAAAAAATGAGGAATTAGACCAGTGCGATGCATATAGCAATGAACTTACAAGAAAGATAATATTGAATTAAATAAGACATCCAATCTGAATTTACTCTCTTTGCATTTAAACAAAGAAACCAAAATGGAAGGCATTTGAAAATGTTCAGATTTCACATTTTCTGATATTCAGATTTGCATTTAAATCATGACACTGATTTTGAACCATGTATTTAATATTTTGTTTCAATTTTTATTTTCTAGATTTCAAAATGGAAGTTTTGCCTCTGAAAATATGGACTGGGAGAAGAAAACAAAGCATGTAGGAAAGTTAAAACCTCCAAACAAGCGTGTTCTTCTGTCAGCTTGGGCTTCTTGTAAACCATCAGATGTTGCCAGTTTCATGGCAAAGGTATCAGACTTCATAAATTTCATGGATTCTAAGTGACTAAATCCTGAGGTCAAATGCAACAAAAATCTTACAGATTAATCATAAACACTCATATATTAAGAATTCACCTGAGGATTTGTTGAGTATTTTCTTACTAGAACTGAAAGAGGCTCAAACTAAAGGTGTTGGGTGAAAAAAAAGAAGAGGAAACAATATGAAGATTAAGCATTATTTGCAGCTTTCCCAAATAAAACATTTAAATTTTACATAGATTATTCTTTTAAGATGAGGAGCAGTGAACCATTCTTGCCTTACAAGTAAGTGTATCACTGAACATATATCAATATGCTACAGTACCTTTGCAAATATCTCCATCTAATAGTTTGTTTTTCTAATACTGAGAAGGACCTTAATTCTGACAGGCTGCATTTCTCCTGGCATAAAGAGATGGCATAAAAATAATGAGTAAGAGGCGAGGGAAATCTTGCTTGTATGTAAGTGAATACTTATGCAATACCTTCTGAGGATAGAAAGGTGGTAGAGGTTGACATACAAAAGGATATGCAGAGGGCAAATGTGTTGGGGAGAGCAGATGTGTCGCAAAAACCTTCTTCTGAAGGAACACATATTACAGATTCAGAAAGGTCCAAAACCAAGAAGTTGTGACACACCCCTATCAAGCACCATTCAGCTCATTTCTGCTGCAAATTCTTTGTTGAAGGCCTTTCAGAAACTGCAGTGTGCTAGAACAGTCACTATTCTAATTTCCCCTGCCCTTGCTAACGCAGCACCTATAATAACGTAGCAGGACCCAAAACTGTACCTCCAATAAGTCTATTTAAAAATAGAAACTCTGGAAATAAAGGTGAGGCAGAAAGAGCCTAGAGAAAACACCAGTATTCAGGAAATACAGAGAGCATAAACCAACAGAAGCTGCCCCTGATAATTACTGTTTTATTCTTCTACTACAAGTTTAGAAGAAATTATGAGCAGGTCAAAGCCTAAAAGGTTTAAGAACATTTACCTGGAGACGATAATACGTATCTGCTATGAATGAAAAATTAAATGATCACTTGAGTAAATTGCAATTTCTGAAATTCAGGGCTTGATCAAACGTGCAAACTGAGAAAATAGCCTTTGCAAACCTCTTTGCACTCTTTGAAAAAGAGCTTCAAGCACTAAAATAATGATGTACTAAGCCATAGAAGAGGCATTTTCTCAAACAGTACATCTTGCAGGCTGCAATTTTCAGCCTGCTCAGGGACTCTTGACCATGCAAACTAAACTGAACTATTGCATGAACAGTTTAAAAGGTATGGATGCTTTTATCCAAGCTGATAGTCTAGCTGAAATACCCCAAATTAGATCATTTTGCTGGCACTATCCTGTCTACCTGCGAAACTCTCCTTGGCTATTTGAGTTCTGAATTTAAAAAGGAATCATAGGGTGTAGACAAAAGACAGAAACAAAAGAGATGTTGAACTATTTTAAAATTACCAAAAGTCATATCTGAAAGTAGGTATCCTGCTTTGGTCAAAAGTGTGGAATATACTAAGTACTACCAGAGGATGTCTGAATGCACAGTAGCTCACTCCCTGAACCAAGAGATTCCTCTTACATCCCAAATGGATGACAAAATCCAGCAAGATACTTTTACCTATAATATTTTTCCTTTATTATCATTCCCATTCACCACATAAAATAGCTAGGAAAAAAAACCCCAATGCAACCACAAAAACCAAACCACAACCCACATTTGTCAATCACCTGTATTTGGACAAAAACTAAATCAAGGGTTGAGTGTTTGTGGTCTTCTACCTTTTTACCTTCACTGCTTTTGTTTCTGTTTATTAATTCTGTGCTGGCTTCACCAGTACTGCTGTACTTAAAAGTCATGAGAACTTTTATATGTTTGCATCTGTGGTCAGCCAGTACAATGCTCCGGCCTGGGAGGATGCTTCCTTGATGTGAGAGCAAGACAACAGTACCCAAGTGATGGCAAGTATGCAGCAGACTACCTATATAACTGGTCATAAACCACCACCTAAAGAACAAAAACCGCCATTGAGCAACACAAAGACATATTTATTAAAGGTTAGAGGAAAACATGTCAGAAGCAATGGAAGTACTTCAAAGACCCTAAGAAGATTAAACTCTTAAATTTCTGGCAATTTTTTATGCAAAGAAATAATATGTGGTAATATTTCATAGACTGTATTGCCCATTAATATTTTGGCTATCCAACAAGAACTAAACTGAAACTCTTTATGATTATAGGGAGAAAGAACGAGGAAATACATCCACCTGGGGACATGTACTACACTGACTCATGTTAATGGAGACTGGTGTATATCCCACCAGTACACAGAACAAAAGAATGATTCTCGGCCTGGTACTAATTTTTATTTTCCCTCAATTCCACGGCTGAACTGAAAAATTAGTTTGTAGAGTTCTGGCCAGAAACATTGTGTTATCCTATATATATACATACCCAAAGGATTTTCTTCTACAAAATTAACCTCATTCCTATAAAATATTTTATTAATAGGTAGACTGCTTCAAACATCTTTATAAGTTTGTCTGTTACTCAGTTAAAGGCAGAGTTCATGAACTTGTGCGCCATCCTGCCTATATTACATCCGTGTCATTCTCTCCAAAAATTTATAAACATATATATCTAGTGCATTTAGTATTTTGGAATCAAAGCCTACATTAAGTCTCAAGAGGTGAAAGACTCATACATTTGATCTACTGCGTAATTTTGCACTGGATTTACCTTTTCAGTCCCATGTGCAGTCCCCATACATCCCAAGATGTATGTCATTTAGTCAAAAACAATTACCAAGCTTAAGACAGAGCCAGCACGGGGAGGTTCTGTGGTTGGTAGTAGACAATCAGGAGAGGCAAACTATTGGCTCCTGCCACTAGCAAATCTGTATTTATGAAAAATGTTTTATGTTTTGACTACACCTGTTGCCAGAGGTGAAAATAAACCAAAACACAATAAACCAGCTTTAGTCAGCTAATTAAAACAACTTCAGCTCATACACCAATGAATTCTTGACTCCCACATAAAGTCCAAAGCAGAAGTTTTACCTAAATATTAAAATAATTTCGTAAGGAATTTAATTGATACAGTTATGGAAACTAAACATGCTGCAAATTATCACATTGTGAAATATGTCATGGCTTGCAGCAAAAGGTAAGCACGGTAACGTTCACATGGCCAGAGCACCAATTTATGTCCAAATTCAGCAGAGAACTCCATGCAAAACTAAAACTTTGGATAGTGCTAAACGCACAAGTCATAGAAAATAGTAATCTTTTTCCCTGTTGCTTTTTAGAGTGTAGTTTGCTTCAACATATTTGCATTCTGCTTGGATCTCCCAAGTTAGCCCCAGGGAAGCCCGAGGATCACACCTTCAGGGATTTGCAGCTAAGAGAGGAGTGGGCTGCTCTTCCTCTTTGTTGCCATGGCTCCTGAAAAATAATTGGCATGTTATCACAAATGGTGACTTTCAGCAGCTGTGGCATGCGAGGATTATAGTCTTAGCAGATATATCAGTTCCCCAACTGACATTTTCAAGAGGGCTTCATGGTGCATGAGCAATATTGAAATGTGGCCTCAGGGATAAGAGAAAAGCCTCATATTTTCATCTGGAGTGTCAAAACTACTTCTGGCATGTAAGAGAGCAGGGACTTGGTTTTCAGACCATTTCTTTTTCCTGAACTAGGATACCTGGCGATCACCACTGATATCTGCCATGAGTTCAGTTACTCAAGTGAATAAAGAATTTATTAATGGCTCTGCTTTGCAATGGAAAATTTTGCTGATTGTTCCACGATTGGTCACAACACTCTTTTATGTGAACTCAAACTACTTCAGCCATCTGCGTAGAAACTGCACCAAGAACTTCTCTACCCAGGAGGGAGAATCCTGAAACAGTTACTATTTTGATCCAATCTGGTAATTATTCAGAACTCAGTCATCAATGTATAATTTACATGGGCTTCTTGGAAATGATAAATTTTATTTTAACAAAATTGCAGAGTGAAAAATCATGAAAGAATAAGCTCTCTATCTAAAGCCTAGAGAAGAACATAATGCAAAAAATAATTCAAGTCATATGTCCATTTTATTCTCCAGTCTTTTAGTTTAGATTTTGGGGTGATTTTTTTCTAATTGTGAATTCTTTGGAACTAGGGTAATACTATGTGTCTGCATATTTTGAAATTATTCTTATAGTAGCTAAACTTGAATTTGAGCCTTGGCTAGATTTTCAGGAAAACCTATCAGCCCCAATCTCTGCATTAGAGAGTTCTGCTTCCCTCTTAGAAGACCAATCAAGGCTATGATAATTATGCAGTCTGAAGCACATTAATGATCACACTTCAAAATGTAATTTCGTATCTTCCACTTTTCTGTCCTACTTCTCAAGCTCTGAGCAGAGATACTGGAGAATGGAAGGAAGGTGGGACGGAATTTATCAACTCTCATCTGCCTCTATTGTGCCATTTTGATGACAGGTTCACCTTCCACGTTCCTCTGTTAAACAGAGCAAGACGACAGAGGATCAAGTGAAACGAAGTAGCAGTGAAAGTGCAAAATATGTTGGAATAAGGTAGACCATGGAAAACAGCTAGAATAGATTAAATGGTGGGGAGCAGGAGGGGAGGAAGTGGACGGGTGGAAGTGGAGAGAAAATAGAAAAGTGAAGCAGATAAAACTTAGTTCAACCGGAGAAAGTGCAGCAAATTTAAAGGTACAGAAACTGAGATGGAAAAAGCAATCACTAAAAAGGAGAAGACTGTCTTCTCAGAGTAAAGAAGCAGAAAACAAAATGCTGTTTAAGGAGGTGTAGGAGAAATATTCAACAAACAAGGACACAGGGGGAAAGGACACAAGTGTCACTGTTAAGTTGAGATGGCCCAAGCGACACAGAATCTTTTTCCAAAGCAGGGACAAGATAGAAGGCTGAAAAAGATCTTTATTGCAATAGGCTGCAGACATTTATACTTTTCATACAACACACGTCAACTTACTATTGGTACTTTTATGTAAACATACCTCAGGCCATACACATGTCAACTCACTATTGGTACACATATATCAGGCCATATACATGTCAGCTTACTATTGGTATTTTCATGTACACACACGTCAGGCCATATTCATGTCAATCTACTATTGGTGTCTTCATGTATAAATACATCAGGATTGTCTGCAAAATAGTAAACTCGTGCTGACACAGCTTTTGTCGAGTCATGATGGTTTGCAGAAAGTCCAGGAAGTCTGTTTTTGTACTTCCTGTCTTCCATCTTCTTACTTCCTTCTGATAGACTTCTTGTTGTCTCCGACACACAAGAGTAAGAAAAATAACAACAAAAAGATCAAGAATTAAGAATGTCATTGAAGAACTGGAAAGCAAAATAAAAGATGCCAAAAAACTGGAGATAGGAAAGAAAATAGTATCAAGCAAATGAGATCACAGGTAACAAAGAAGAAAACATTTCATAAATAGAATAAAAATATGGAATAAGTGAAAGATATAAGCACACATATAAAGAATAACCACAAAGGACAATAACCTTGTGTCATGTGGGTATGACCTAAGTTTACCGTAAGAGCAATTAGTATTTTTCCCACTGCTGGTCTGGAATTTGTTGATTAGAAGTATTAATATACTATACTAGTGAAAACATATTTCACAGTGAAAAGCTATGTATCCATAATAGAAATGGACTTGATGTGTACATGGTCTGAAGACAGAGGTTCAGATAACTTGTTTTCTACGCTTCATTGTATTCCCTTATCTACAGCTTTATCCTATCATGCTCATAGGATACCATGGTATCATGACCTGCAAGTGATTTGAATGAAATCAGTAGGACCACTTGCTGAGCAAGGACATGACTGTTGCTTTGCCTAGGGTCAACAGCAGAATTCCCATTGCTTCCAGCGAATAAAGATCAGACAGTAAGATAATAGTTGCAAGAAAGAATGATAGAGCTGTACACTATACATATTGAATACATGCACTGGGATGGGTGCACAGCAACATATTATGTTATAGATAAATGTAAAATATTAACAGCTCTAAGGAATGTTTCCCCTTTCCACCACTAAGTACAAATGAAAACCCCTACAGAACAAGGGCATATCAAACAAATGCCTTAATATTGAAAAATATTGCACTGATAAGCACTAGCTAGACATTTTGTCCAAAAGGTATAACGAGGTCCTTTGCATATGCTATTTATAATCCAATGTTAGATAAATTATATTCACTTGGAAATTTCTAATAAATTTTTATGAAAAACATATATTACTTAGTGAGTAGATTTTGGATGAATAGCAAACATTTGTTTTAATACAGTGTAAACAGATAGAATGTACGCTGAGGAACAACAGCTGCAATGTGTTTAATTACACCTAGCTAATAGGCTTCCACCACCTCAAAATTCTTAGATGACCAAATGTCTATACAATAATGTATGGAGCTTTTTTCACCAACTCGGTAAAACCTTTAAAGATCTTTGTCTTGTAGGCAATAATCCATTGACAACCTTTTTTAAGAATTTGATGCTTCTGGAGTTACAGTATCTTCTGTTTTCTATGGATAAAAAAGGAAATAGTGTCTGACTTAATGCCATTAAAAAAAAAATGAGAAATTTTATCAGAACTGGTTTCACTGCCCTGAACTGAATGAGAATAATTGATTCATCTGTAACTTTTTTCCCACTTTGTGCAGTAAGTTGAATATTGAGAGAGGAAAGAGCTTATTTCTTTTTTAACTGACACTCTCCTTTTCTTTATACTTAGTTGTCATTTTCTTAGTATTTTGGAGACTCATTTCTGAGCACACAACTCACTAAGGGCTTGAAGTTTTGATAGTGAATTATCAAATTACATTTGTATGCAAAAGATATGTTTGTTAAACCTAACTAGGGTGAAAAAAAACCCCTGTAGGTCACTCAAGAAACAAAGCAAGTAGACACATAATGGTGAAACCAGAGAGTCCAAATGGCATGATTAAACAACCAAAGGAGACTGCAAAGAGTAGATAAAGATGTGTCAAGACTTATAACAGCTGGATGTTTTCTGAATATTCAAATGAATTGCCTTTTAGTATCCACAGTATTAAATACTGAAACCTATATTTTTTGTTAGCATGACTAGAAAATTGCACATAAGGGAACATTTGGAACGATTAATCAAGGGGAGGAAAATGAGAAACAGTAACAAAAAGATAAATTCTATTACCATACTACCCATTCCTGTCACAAAATGCCTCTTATTGAACTCTCTGCTATTGAAAATCCATCCAAGATCATGTTTGCTAACTGAAAAAAAAATTACACAAGGATCCTCTTTCCTAGATCTTTGCTAAATGGGTCTTCTTACCTATGAATAACTTTATTTTACAGTTGTTTTGCTTGCAATGAGCCAACACACTATGGAAACATATTCATGAGTGAAAATAATTTCATATATCTTCATATATGGCTACAGTCATGCAGAAAATAGCCATCAGTCACAGTAAATATAATAAAAAAAATAATGCCAGAAATGAATGTAGTGCTATGATTTTTGTCACACCGTCTGGGTTTGTGATTCAGTAGGATTTCACAAATTGAATAAACTGGGGCCTAGTATAATATACTTTTGTGCTTACAGACAGATTAATTTACCAGATCCATCATACAGGCGCCTCATGAGCCAGGCCTGGACTCCAGCCCTACCACCCCAAAGCCACCAACCTCTTGAGCATAAAGGGAGTGGGTTAGCTGCCCAAAGATGGCGATACACTCTGGTCTTCTCTGTAACTCAAGAGGGGCTGTAAATGGAGGTGAAGCTGTTTTCAGTTTAGCAGAAATGTGCTGCTGTTGCACTATCTGCAAGAGAGGACAGTTGCAGTGGTGACATCCTGGCTAATTGGGGCAGCAGGTCCCCAGAATATGCCCCTCATGATCACTAGGGCCTAACTCATTCTCTCTCATCATTATCCACGCGGGAAAAAATGTTGAGTTCACCTAAATTTTGCCACAGCAATGAGATAATTTATTTTCGAAGGCAAACTTGCTTGGGGCAGAGTACTAGATGTGGTATCCCGATGTAGAATAGATGCATGAAATTCCCCCACCATAGTCTACATGAAATCAAAATAGATACTCTTTCATTTGTACAGAAAACTGTCCTTCCATTTATGCACTGCCAGTTTGCATTTGTATCTCAAAATTCTTCCAGTGACATCAACTGAGAAAACATACAGCTCTCATCTTATGCCTCTTCCAGGAAACAAAGTCTATATTTCATTTTATTGTCTGTAAAAAAAAATTGAAGCAAGCATCTTGAGAACTATTAGTCATGATCTTTTTAAATTTGGGATCTCTAATGATATATTTTCTACAAGATTATCTCATTTTTTGTAGTTCTACAGTATCTCACATCTGGTCTTGAAGCTGTGTAAGTTCTGCAGACAGTTCCTGTGCTATAAATAAAATATCCATGGGGGTATTATAGAACAAAAGAAATCCCAGTATTTATAAACACCTCTTCCACAAGGTCCTCAAATATACTTAAGTGTCTAAGCCCTGTTATAAACACACAGACTAGGAAAGCTACAAGGCAAATATGAAGGCAAAAAATCAGAATATACTTAAGAAAAAAGGTCATTTATCTTGATGCATTTGCACTATGTTGGCTTAGTGCCCACAGTGGAATGCCGCAAAGAATGGAGAATGTTGAGGAGGATTTTTAGTAAGCTGACTTTCCAGATGCATCTCCAGTTCTTCCCAGATCATTACAAAAATCAGACATACAAGGCTGTCACTAGCAAACCTGATATCCTTTGTGAGCAGGGCTATTCCTACTATTAACTTCATACAGCTATCAAAATATTTTCTGTTAGACATGATTTGCTTAATGAAAAGAGTCACTTTGGAGAGAAAAATTTATTTCAAAGACAACTTTATGAATCAAACCCAACTCCAAACCTTTGTAGCATATTTTGTAAACGTCACCAAAATGTTCAAATCACAGTGCATATTCTTGAGAATTAAAAACAATTATGTGGTAAAAGTTCATTATCTTTTGCAGTAACACCATCCAGTCTCATTTAAAACAATTATGTCTAATAGCACCCATTCATTGGGCAGAGATGGAATTCAACATATAACGAGACAACACATGAGTTACCTGAATCCTTGGAGGCTATAATTTGTATCTATTTTCCAAGCCCTAATACCTCTGTAAATACACCTCTGCATTTTGTCATGCATGTTGGATCAGTGTGCGGCTGGGCTGCCCCTAAAAAAAAATCCATTTGGTTCTGGAAGATGATTCAAAAAAATGTCATTAATCCACACTCTGGACTACAATTGCATGGTGCTCCAAAAGGGCACTGGAGTAACTATGTCCCATAGAAACAGAAAAAAATATAAGATTGTTATCACTTGGTAATATTACAAGTCAGTGTGGAAGTTCTTTTTAGCAGGCTCTGCTGTCCACAGATTCTTCCGTATTTCTTTACTATACAGTCCGTAATTTCTACATGATATAGTGTTAGTCATTGCAGCAGATCTTTGTTCTAGATGTCCTAGAACAAACCATCACAATAGGAAACCTGTCCCATTGAATTCAGAGGAAATATTTACATTGTTTGGTTTAAGATTTTTGCTACGTGGTTAGTAGCATTGAAACATTTTGCTGCCAAACAAAGGACATACTTCACTTTTAAGTGTCTGGCTTTTAGGACTATGATGTTTTCAATACTGATATGAACCTATGATGTCACTCACTGATTTTCGTACATATGTTGCAGCCATTCCTTAAATACTGTAATTAGATGAACCTCATTTCTCTATTTCACTCCTCTCCCGTAATGCTTTCAATCACTCTATTACATCATTTACAATTAAAAGCTTGAAAAAATCCACACACAGCAACAAAAAAATCCAACCCTGAGGAACTTGTCTTTAAATGCTTCAAAATTCAGTAAACATCAGTAATCTAATCAGGGATATTAGCAACTGGCAAATCAGGATCCCTTATTGTTTTTAATGACAACCTTGCAGCAACTTGACTATCTCATTAAAAAGTCTTCCTGTCCTCTTGGAACAAATTTGTGTGTCTTTAACAGGAGTTCTGGATCTATCTGCAGCTTTTCTTATGAGAGCTGGCCTTTGCTATTTCAGTCCCCTGAAGAATTGAAATGCATCCATCCTCTCCTCTGCATCCCTATAATTTACTGTGCTCACCAATTAAGAACCTCTGAATGCAATTATGAAAGGGGAGCCACCCAGTCTACACACAGATGGAAAACCTAATAATGTAAACTTATATGTATTTCATGAACAGAACAAGCAAATAAAAAAAATCACCCTCCAAGTGAAGAGTTCAATGATTTGTTGTTTTTGTGTGGTGTCCTCACATCAGCATGGACACACACATTTATCATGAGATTTAAGAAGAGAATTTCATCACAGGTCACTCCACACCCATTGTGGAGAAAAACACTTTACTGAAAGACAAGATATTGCCTTTATGTTACTTTGCTTTTGTTATTTTGCTAATACTAAAAGAAAGCTAAAAGAAGAGGTTCATGAGGCAGCTCAGCTGTAATTCAGACAGTGGACACTCCCCCCCAGCCCAAGCCAAGTCCCCTTCATAGCTGGGGACCCAGTTCCTTCCAGAGGCCCCCATATTGGATGCTTCCTCCAAGGGCAGGGCAAACTTCCTCACTCCAGCAGACCACCTTGGTAACCAAAGGGGCTTTGATTTTTTAAGAACAGTTTCCCATTGATCATGTTGATCAAATGAAGCCCCAAATGAACGAAAGTAGCAACAGTCATGTAAGTCAAGTCGTGCGTGTGATCTTAGGCACACATTGTCTCTTAGACCTCTCTGCCCATTCTCATGCCCTCTGTATTGCTCTTGCTGCCCTTGGGGTGAAAGGTAGAGACTAACTTCTGTTTTCACAGAAAAAGGATTAGAGCTACAGTTCAGTTACTTTTTTTTAATCTTCAGAGGAACAAAGACACAGGCACTGATCATGCACTAACTTTATATTGCTTTGCCTTCTGTACTATGTACTACGTGGGACCCCTGGTGGTCTAGTGGTTAGGATGCAGCGCTCTCACCGCCGCGGCCCGGGTTCGATTCCCGGTCAGGGATACTCCCCCGGGCAGATGGAGCTCGTCAGCCCAGTAAGGCCATCCATCTATGAGAAGGTCACTCTAAACAAACCTCGCTTGGCCCCGGCAGATGAACCTTAGGATTAAAGGGTGGGCTCAGTTCAGCGCATGCTGTGTCTCACATAAAAAATCCATTGCGCAGGCTCGAAAGGTAAAAAACCTTTCCCAAAATCTTCGTTCACGAAGACTGGCCATACTTATACTATACATGTGCTACGTATTATCTTTACTCTGTAAAGATACTCCTGAACAGAAGTATGTGAAGGAAATATTGGGGTGACTGTGATTAGGGAAAAGGAAACTGAAGTCCTATTAGATTATAAGCAGGGATTTACTAGAGCATATTATAATAGAGACAACCTGTATATATGTACTGGTTTTCACTGGGATAGAGTTGATTTTCTTCTTAGCATCTCCTGTGGTGCTGTCCTGGATTTGTGACCAAATCAATGTTGATAATACACCTGTATTTAAGTTGCTACTGAGCAGGGCTTACATGGGTAAGTAATTTTAGGATGGGGCTTAAAAATAGGAATCAAAGTGCTGGAAATTTGAGTTTTCATCAACTTTGATATCTAAAAGTGTTAAATTGCCTTAGAGTCATTTTTGTATGCTAATAGTAGCTATTTATAACTGTTGAATAATATTGTTACATGATATCACATTAAAAAAACAGCATAACTGATCATGTTGGACTCTTCAGTTTATTTTTTTCTCTTTATATACACTTAAGTTGCTGTATTTTAGGTTAACTAAGAGATTTACTTTTTATCGGATAAATGATTGATGAGAAATTCAGCAGTTTTGCATGATAAAGGTCATGGTAACATTGTGATTTTTTTCAGTCTTGATGCAATCTGTAAGCCAAGGAGGGCAGCAACAAATTTTGTAAGACCATTAGCAAGTTGAGAAACAAAGCAATAGCTGCATTTCCATTTAATTGGCATTCAGTTCTTTCTAGATTAAAAAGTATGCCTTGGAGCCCAAATATATTACTTACACATATTTCATGATTTTTATACTGCTGATTTTAAGTACAAAATAATGATTGCTGTCACCTCCCACAGCGTGTGTGTATGCACTCTGCATCATACATGTGTCCTAGGTGGAAAACAGAAGAATAAGGAAAACAAATTTGTTTAAAAACAAAGCTTTTCTCTTCTTTCAGCCTTCATTCTAGTGTAAGGTTGCAGATAATAATGCCTGATGAAGACCTCTGCTTTTTGATCCATTTGAAAATATAGATATTTTTTAATTTCTTTTAAGTTACAGTTAAATACTACAAATTTTCAAAACTGATATTTTTCTAACTGAAAATCAAAGAGACTGATGGAGGAGGACAGAAGGAAAGGATGCAGAGGGGGAAGAAAGAAGTGAGTTTTTCAATAAAGCAACTTTCTTGTCAGAGATTGTTCTGTGACTCATTTATTTGGAGGCACAACAATAAAGTAGGACAGTGGGATGCTGAGATGCTAATCAGGAATAGTGGCTGTTCTTTCCCACACGCTGCAGTGTCACTGCAGTGCTCCTCTCATCTCTGAAATTCAGTTCTCAAGACATACATTCAGTTGGGTGATATAAAAGTAAGTCTTTAATTAAAGCCTTTACCATGGTAATTGTCTTTTTTATCTTCCTAAATTTTATACCTTGAGGCTCTTCTTCCTTCTCTGTATCTGTCATAGCCTTTGTTCTTGCTTCAACATGGGGGCCAGCATTATCCCCAAATAAGGCAGAAGTCAAATGGTCCCAGTTGTCCTAATCTTCTTTTTATTTAAGCCTCTTTTCTAAGACTTAATAATATCTCCTCACTACTGTGACTGCAAATTGACCTGCGATGCGATGTGACCTAGGATCAATCTTTTGTCTGCTGTTTTGGAACAGATGAAGTGTTATAGAGGTACCCAATATCACACAGGTTTTATAATGCCCATAAATGTACAGTTTTTCCTATCTTATTTGTAGTGATTTTGGTACCAACATTACTTCTGATATATCTTTATTCATTAATTTTTAAATATTTTGCTCCAAGTGCTTCACATGAATATTGCTCATTTTACCTTCCATATTGTACTTTATGTCACAGTTCATTTTTTCATTATGATAATCACACAGATTACAGTAGCTTAAATAATGAACACACATGATACTCCTTCAATGGTTAAAATCAGAGAGGCTGGAGTGGTGACTGACATAAAATAATATACTGTAAAGGATCAAAGGAAAATAACCATTCAGAATAAATCAAGCAGAATTTATTTGCATTGCCACACAAACAATTCCTAATACCAGCTGCCTGTCTGGCAAACTTATGTGCCTGTTTATGGGAAAGTCAAACTGAGTAGGTGTCAGAAATAACAACAGATTTTAAAACTGATCTCCTAATGATCCTTCCCTGTCATAGCTTAGCTACAATATCTTTCCCTATTGTATTGGCAACCATGTAGAGGGTTTTCTGTTTATGTGCAAAAAAATGTAATCCAAGCAATTAGCAATGGTCCAAGACAGAAGATTTCCACAAAATTCAGCATGTGCACTACTTAACTAGAAAATAAATGTTTGTCAGATATAGCAAGGAAAAAGTTGAAGGATAAGTGAAAGCTCCAAATTGTCTTGTAGATAGAAGTTCAAATTTATCATTCACTGATCTTCCATTCTGGCTGTTTCCTTGAGTAGCAGTTTGCATTTCCTTTTTGTACATCAACTAAAGCCTGGTATAGGTAGTTTGAGAAGGGCAATAACTGCAGGTGAATGCCATGCTGTCATTGCTCCTGGAGCATGGGTAGCTGACTTGATGCTCGGTGTGAAAAAGGCTTGGGAGAAGACTGGGAAGCTGGTGTACTACAAGCTCCAAAATATTTTGCTAAATACTGTGGGTTTGTTTGGAAAGAGAATTATGGGTTCAAGGGAAAAAAAAACCTAGCCATGGCTCTCTGATCTTAACTGTTTGGTGCAGGTCTTGTTAAATTTTACCATATCAGTTTTACGATTTGACATGATAGTCTAAAGGTTGATCTGGACATGCCCAATACCTCAGATGACAGGTTTCTCCCTGAGATTCATATTTCGGACTGCTTCCCATACTCAGCTGCACACTGAGACAGTGTCAGTACAAGATCATCAGTAGTAATGATGTCTCAAATAAAATCAACAATAAAGTTATGAAGAAACTACTTTTCCTCTGAAATCTATCTGATTTTGTCATGGTTTAACACCAGTCAGCAATTAAGTCAAATAAAGGAAGTGGAGGTGGGGGTCTGAGTTATATGAGTGTCAAGGTTGCAGGAGACTGGGCCAAAGGGCAGCAGGTTCAATATCAAGCACCTGCTTGATAATGCTGAGCATATTGCCATATGGTATGGAACATCCCATGGGTCGGTTTGAGTCAGCTGTCCCAGCTGTGTCCCCTCTCAATGTCTTGTGCACTCCTAGTCTGCTTGCTGTTGAGGTGGGGTGAGAGACAGAAGAAGTCTTGACACTGTGCAAGCACTGCTCAGTGCATTAGCAGAGATAACATCACTATATTATCAACACTGTTTAAAATACAAGTCTAGAAGACAACCCCATACTAGCTACTGTGAAGAAAATTAAGTATACCCCAGACAAAGCTAGCAGAAATTTTTATAGGTTGTCTTTAACAGCCCAGAGTTGCCATTTGGAGGAGTGGATGAACAGTGAGTTTAGAGGGATGCTAGTATTATTACTGTGAAGGACACTGAAGCTATTCTATGTGCAAGAAATGTCACTGCTGTATGCTTGTCAATAACTTCAATAGGGACAATGGGTCAGTTGCTGGTCTCCTAAAAACTTCCTTCATTGCTGTACCTTTAGTTTCCAGCATGACCAAATGTGCTACATGATCCTGCAGCTGAGATATGTTTCACAGCCACAGGGTGCATCACATTGGCAGCTGCGGGAGCAAATCCTCACACTGTTGGTGGATTCATTTGCAATGGGACAGTTTTGGCAGACCAGAGAGTGTCCATTATGGGGACCTCTCAGACCAAGAACCACAATTAAAATTTGTGGATTCAATAATATCTATAATTCCTAGGATATTTTTGCAGGGCTTATTTTCAGAAGTGTGCTCAACACGCATTAGGAAATCATCTCAGTGGGAAAAGATGCTTCTGGAAGGTGCGGACAGAGACTGAACAGCACTGATTTTCCCACTGCTAATGCAAAGCTTGTTCATTGCTCATGTTACTATCTAGCAGTTAACTTAGCAATTATACAACAGGAAGGAGGCTGGAGACAATCAGTTAATGTTGACTTTTGTGCAGCATAGGCCTTATAAACAGTACATTTTGCATTTGCTGTTGTATTTTTGGGTATTTGTCTATGGCAAACACTTAAGGTTATAAATTGTATTACTTTTTATTTATTTTATCTAGGAAAAAATATAATTGAATTTGAGATGTTAACGTATGAGAATGCTAAAAAAATTCTCAAACTGTTCTGGACATCTGAGATTTCCCATATTAGTTAGTTGAGAGAAAGTGCTTAAACAAAATTAAGTTAAAACAGCTACAAGTCTAGACATTGCTATTAGAAATTATTCAGTAAATGAACTGCATTGTAATGTTTCCTATAAAAGTTTTTCTATCAAACCTTTTCTTTTTAAGAGAAATTTTTGACAAAACGTAACCTTCTATGGAATACTTCATTGAAAAATGTAGATGGGCCATTAGGAGATCAAACCACTCCAAATGAAAAAATTCTTGGATAAAAAAAAATAATTCTTCCATCTTTCATGTTGTGACAAATAAAAAGCAAAGAAAAGAGTAAGTCTTTCTTTCCAGACTAGCCAAATTAGACTTTTATTATGCCTCTTTCACTTGGGCAAACAATCTGTCCAAATGTGGTCTGGAAATCCTATTTGCAAATATGTCATAAAAATATATTTTTATTTTGAAAGCTGCAGATATCTCTTATTAGATATTTGAAGTTTGTAATCCATGGAAATGACACAAAATCTCTTTTCCTATTTCTTCCAACAGAATAGTGAGTGCATGTAGAAAACCCACCTCATTTCTTGGGTAATGTCCAAACATTTTCCATTTTAAAATACTCTAGGTATATTTCTAACAAGGAAAATTTTCCTTTTGTTTTACTGTCTTCTCTAGGAAGGCAGTAGTTGTAAGTCTGAAGAATATTCAGTGTTAAGCTATCATAGGCTAGGTGAAATACAAAGAACAGGACCTTTGGTACTTCTAATAAAACCACTGTCTAAGTAATAATTACATGTGCTCCCCTTAACAACACTAATTACTTTTGCTTTCAGAAGTCAAAATGTATCCATGCAATAAATTACTTTGCAGATGCAGTTTCAGATATGAAATTTTAGACTCTGTTTACTGCATCTAAACTGCAATCATGATTATATTACTATTTATTTTTCTATTAGTTTTACTTTTCCAAAATTCTTCGCATTTAAATGAAATTTAGTGTAGAAATACATACATAGCGATGCTGAGATAAAACTACCCTTTTTTTTTTTGTAGCTGCTTCAAGTTTATCTTATAGAGAGTATAAAATAATTCAGCCTAAACGGCCTTTTATTTTTTGGAAGTTGTTAAACTTCTCAATTAATATCTATGATAAAATATATTTATTTTATCTCTTCCACAAGAACAGGAATGCACTAGCATTGCACTAGCATTGCTGGGATATTGCTTAATCTGAGAGGGGCATTTATCTTTCCATGCCATCATTTGTAAGTTTGATGTTTTTTCTGTGCAACTACAACGGAGCTTTCCCATCTGTTCTGCAAAGCAAAAGCTTGGGAGTTCACTCCTAACTTTTGCAACCTGTCCCTGCAATTACTGAGTTACAGTTCCACTGTAAAAAATCTGGAACGGGAAGTTTTTTTACTTTTTTTTTTCTTCCCTCTTCTTTCCTGTCGTGGTTCAGAGTTCTGAACCAGATTACTGACTCAGCGGGGGCTGAGTCAGAGCCACCCCTTGGGCCAGCCCCACACTGCCGGGTCATGATCGAGTCCACATCTTCATGCACGGGGCACAGCAGCTCTGCACACCTTGCTTTCCCACTGCACCTCTGCAGCTACATCCTAGCTTCTTGACCTTTATTTTTAACACTAATTCTGACATTAAGTGGTACAAAGACAAAACAAATAGGTAGTGTTCATGCTGGCCCATGCTAAGCCTGACAATTATGATGGTTGCAAGGCAAAATTAACCCAAATACCGTACAGTGCATCAGATTTTTACAGGCTGAAAGATGTTGAAGTCTAAGGATAAAATTAGTATTGACCTGACCACAAAAATAATTGAATATTGACAAATAAATCCTGTGGAGTCTGTGGAATTTCATCAGTGTTAAAGACTGAAGCATGATGCGATGTTCCAACCAAGACAATATCTGACCATGAACATTCCTAAAATTAAATATTTTCATGATAAAAAGACAAAAAAATTTACTGTTCTAACCAGCTCAAGTATGTAAAAGCTGTGAGCATTGCCAACCTATTCCTTTACATTTTTCCCACACATTATATTATTATTGATTTCTAATCAAACTGGAATTAATTTAAAACATGACTCAGAATACACACTGAAGGCTTATAACAGCAGTGTCTGGTAGTAGGCCTTCCTCATTTTTCCTGGCTTTGGAAGTCGGTTTTCACTTGCTTTAAACTGTTCACAAAGCACAATTTATTGAACAGGCAGGTAGAATCACCAAATAGGCAGCTTTAGCACCTTGAGAGCTCCAAAAATGTAGTGTTTAGTTAGAAAAGAATGAAGCTACTCTGGAAAACAGCTTTTAGTTGTCTTTCCTGAGTGCTTCAAGATGGGTTATGAATCCTTCCAAGACGTTCTGAGTTTCTATCGTCTTGAAACCTGTGAGTCCTTCCTTAGTATGCAGTCTGGTCTAAGTCACAATTCCTAGTGCCTGGATCTTACTTTCTCTTTTGATTGTTTTCAAGACCAGCATAAGACTAGTATGTTTTGACAAAGAAAAATTACATGTCAAAGATTAATCTATGGGTTGAAGAGCTCACTGAAATATATTTAAGAGTAAGATTGATTTAATAATATCACTGTGATTTGCTTGTTAAAAGATTTTCAGAGGGTTTTAAATTGTATTGGTCAAACATTTGGGGGATTTTTTAAATGCCTCCACTGCACAGTTTTACCCTACCTAACACAACAGAGGAGCTGAATCATGACATCATACTTTGAGGCCTGTCAAAAGACATTCATTCAGAAAATTCAAATTTTTTTCAGAGAAGAAGGATAATAGACTAGTAATTCCTTCAGGGCATTATCACCAAATCAGGATCTGAAATATCACTGAGTCCAGTTTGGCCATAAAGATGTTGGAAAAAGGCTGAGTTTTAGATTTTATGTTAAAGGTAAATCTCACAGTAGTAGTAGTTTGATAACAGTGGGCCCATGGGGTAATGGGATGGTTTCATTTTCTCATACCATGTTTTGAAGACCAAACACTACTGGAAAATTTTTATTTAAATAGGGCATTCCCATTTTAAATAGGCTACCTTTAGATGAATTGGAAGATTAAATACTAAGAAGTTTTTTTAAGCAAAAAGTGATGCTGCTTGTATGCTAGAACAGCTATACAGAGAATAAATCTGATGGAAGTATGTTCTTTCTTGGTTACCGCTTTCTATGTGGTTGAAAGTAATTTTTTTATTTTTCAAGTATCTACCACTGGTCAGATGTGGACATTGATCACAAACACTTTAAAATTGTATGAAGCATGCATTTAAAATAACTGTGCAAATGGATTTTGTGCTGAAAAGTCTTTTCCTTAGTGACAGATTACCAGTGAAATTATGTACTTTCCCTTGATTATCTATTTCTTTGATGACTGAGTGGCTGTAGTTCATAGTTTGCTATAAAGGTAATTTCCTACATCCATTTCACTTTCTCTTTTGTTTTCCTGGTTAAAAAAGTTAATGGATATCAAACGAAAAAACAGCTAATAAAACGAAGCAAATATCAATATTATATGTATCTATACATTCACATTGCGCATATCCAAACCAAGGAAAGTCTCAAAGTTGTTCAATGTGTTATATGACAGATTTTATGGAATTTGATATCCTCATGAACACCCCCAAATGTGCTGCATGTGCTGAGTGGGACACTGAGGTAAAGTCTGCAGCTGCCTCAGAGTAGGACTGTTACTGTGGGTGGACACCCACTGCATAGCATGTATGTCAATGGAAAATGTTGCTCTACTCTTCTTCCTTCACGGGCAGAAAACGCAGCTTGAGTGTACTGTGATTTTGCCATCATGTGCCTACCTTCAATAAGATGGTTCTCCTTTTGTGTTATTTATGAGGGGTGACATGCCTTTGACAAAGAAACAGAGAGAGCAGAAGTATCCCACATAGTTCCTCTCTCATGTCATAGCCCTTTCAGGAATTCAGAGATTCACTATGGCTAGTTGCAGTTTAGTGTCATCTCTAATAAAATTTAAACAAGTTAAATCACAGCCTTTCAGATTCTCTCACATGAATCAATCTAATTCTGTGCTGGATTTTCTAACAGTTTTGTAAATTAAATTGATTTTTACTCTTCCTATTCATCCATATAGCTATATGAATTAATTTAAACTGAGTTAGTGCTATGCACTGGGTTAGAAATTTATTTTCACTCACTAAACTGAGAAATGCTCAGCACTTCCAGAACTAAGTTTTTAAAAACTTAAAGGAATTTAAAGAACTTTCTTTATTGCTGTGTCAAATTCCTCTGTTGTCATAAGCAGAGGTAGTACGTATGACCTCTTTTCCTAGTTAGCCAAAACAACCGACCAGGGATTGTATTGTATGGGAGTCATTCAGCACAGATTTGCCTCTGATGGCAGAGGAATCAGTGACCCCAGACTATAAACACCATGGGACATAGGCCTGATATAGAAAATAATAACCAGCATTTAGAGAACTTGAAATAATAATCAGGTTTTTAAGACAAACATAGAGACGAAAAATGTTATGAAAAATAATCAGGACACTGGCTGGACAGATCTGGATGTACTCAGAGCTGGAAAGGACAAATAAATTATTATTATTATTATTATTATTTAACACAGAATCATTGAAAATAGGTGTATTGTACCTCTCATTTTCTGTGGCTTAAATTTACTGCAAACTTTAACAGTATCGTGTACTTTTTAGTAGTCATTGCATTCATTAAGGACCAGCTGTCAAGTAAACTGTAGCAGCCGTGGGTATGTAATTGAGTCAGGCTCCAGGCAGTTGTTGTGTAAGTTATGATGAAGAGCTTTTACTAGGACTGAAAAGAAGGGATTGTTTTTCTTACACGTCGCCTGAAATACTTCTAGGGAATTTTGTAATGCTTTAGTTAAACCCTGAGCTTAAGTTAAAACACATAAATCAATGAAGGGATACTTTTTGATTGTTTTGGAATATAAATTACCTCCTTGCTTACTTAACTGTTTCATAGAAAAAAGTTTCTTATTTATTGACTTTTGCATTTCATGTAGAGAAATAAGGTGTATGAAAGTGACTTGACTCTGAAATCCTGATGGTTTGGAGGAGTCTCTCTTGTTACAGCCTCTCTAGCACTCTCGATGAAAGCAGTAGAAAATCTGACTTTACTAGGAGAGAAAGAGAGATCAATATTTCAAATTATTTATTTATATAATTAACTATCTTGAAATAAATCAGGCTGTAGTTCCAAAAAGCTTCATATTTCTTACAGACAGCTGATCAGATACTTGCAGGGAAAGCCATTAGCAAATCCCATGTGCGGTATTCATTATTTGTGCAGTGCATTTACAGTTCTTTGCAAAGCAAGTGGCGGAAGGGTAAATAATTTGCCTTATGGAGCAATCTGAGAGACTGTTTTTCATTAAATGTACAACTACATGAGCTGCTTACAGAAGGAAGACAAGTTGGAACTGGAGTTAAATCTCCAGGGAGAAAATCACTGCTCCAGCATGAGAGACATCTTGAAAACTTTTCTAAAACACAAACGTGAAAACATCAGTGCCTCAGATGCACCAGCTTCAGTTGCCATGTGGGTTGCTCATTGAGTTCACCGCAGCCTGGATTTTGTAGAGTTATGAATAAGTGTGACACAATGGCTGGACCATAAAATACTGCTAAAGGCTCTGCTGTCATCAATCCAAACTCTGAGCTGAGCTACAGCTAAAAAGTCCAACATGTCAGAGCTTACTCTCTGCCAAAGACGACACTGTGAAAGCCTAAGGTGTGGTTTAGTTGTCCAAGGTCACCAGTAGGAAATAATGTGGAGAAAGGCTGCATCTAAACCCTCTTGAAGAGAGATTTGAAAAACAGAGACCCATTTGGACGAATACAAGAGGAGAGTATTCAATATGTAAGAAACATCCTGGAAAAAAGCACAAACAGGTTTACAAAGTAGAGAGGAAGGGTCCAAAGGACAGTGACACTGGCACAGCAACACTGACTTTTTAGTTCTGTATAGAAATGCAAAAGTAGATTCCTATGTGGAGCAATGCATGAAACATTAATGAAGAAAGCATTACTGCTACCATCTAAGTCATATAAGAAAACCTCAAAATATGAGGTATATTTGCAGCTCTGTGTACCTGCTGGCTTTAGGAAAAGGAAGCAGCACATAATCTGTGAACTCGGCTTACAGAGGCCTGTGCAGCTCCAGCTGGGACACTGGGTCCCTGCCATCTGCACTCAGAAAGGACATTGACCACAGATGGCACTGGAACATCACCTGGTGAGGTAAAATTATTAGGTGCAGAAAACAAAGCAATATCTTTGAGCACATCCATCCAAGCATCTAACATTAGATATAAATTATCAAATTGTCCATGGAGAAATTAACATGAGGTCTACCTAATTGCTTAGTTCTTGGTCAAGGGTCAGATTTAAACTTTGCTAAGTTCTGAAGATGACTTGGGTTAGTCCATATGATCAAGTAAATGATGGTGCAGAACTTTTTATAAGAGATTATAAACAATATTGTGGCAAATAAACCAAAAGCCAGAATGTATTCTAATTATGTTGGAAGAATATATATATGGAGATATATATATATATATGGAATATCCTCATTTGCTGAAAATTTTTACCAATGATCTCTGTGTAGAGATTGAAGATTGAAATTTTGATCACTTGTGATATTTCTATACATCTACTCTCCATGTTTTCAGATTTGTATCTGCAACTCAAATGGTGAGGGAAAGTTGATAATGCGGTAGAAGCAGAAGGCAAAGCGTCTCTTTATTTTTGGAATTCACCCACAGGAATGTCTTCTCTAAAAATAAAATCCCTGGAGGGAAAAGAGAAGGGGGAGAGTAGGGTAAGTGACAATTGTTTCATTTATCAATTCAAAATAAATAGTGATACTTATGCAGCATATAACTATAAATATCTTAAGATTTATTATATCTTCCACATCAAAACAAGTTATAAAGCATTTTTGCTGTGATCATGAGCTTTTATGGACTCTTGTCCCTTATGTGGATTAACAGTTGCAATCTACAATTTCCTTGTGAGGGGAAGAGGAGGGATAGGCACTGATCTCTTCTCTGTGGTGACCAGTGTCAGGACCGCAGGGAATGGCTGATGTGTCTGAGGAGGTCTAGACTGGATATTAGAAAAAGGTTCTTTACCCAGAGGGTGGTTGGGCACTGGAACAGGTTTCCCAGGGAAGTGGTCACAGCACCAAGCCTGACAGAGTTCAAGAAGCATTTGGACAATGCTCTCAGGTACATGGTGTGACTCTTGGGGATGGTCCCGTGCAGGGCTAAGAGTAGGACTCAGTGATCCTTGTGGATCCTTCTGGGTCCCTTCCAGTTCAGCATATTCTGTGATTCAGGGATTCTGTGAGCAGTCTCATATACCAATGGAGGCAGGTGGAAGAATGAATGGGAAGAAAGAATGGGAAGAATGAATGGGAAGAAAGAATGGGAACATATGAAAGAATGAGAACATATAAAACAATAGGAATCTTAAAAAGAAATGAAACAGGAGCTGAAACTAGAAATTTATAAAATTGATTTTAGGAAAAAAATTCCAACGACTGTAAAAGAAACTATGTGGCAGAAAGTTGAAATGTAAGTCTTGAGGAAGTGATCTTTAGATTGATTAGCAGTGTTTATTTGTTTTCTAGCTTAACTAGATTTAGTTACTTTAGTTGCTTATTTGCTTTCCTGCTCAGGGAGAAAGCAATATAACATTTACCCCCTTTATATTATTTACCCCCTCTACAATTACTTTATAGCGTATTTATAGGATGTCTCCTCTTACTCATTTTCTTTCTAAATGAGACAATATTTCAATATCCTTCCATAAACTTTTCTGATAACACTTCTTGTCTGTTTGTGAACCTTTTATGCTGTCACATCCTTTTCTGAGATAGAATGATAAGAAGTGAGCCAAATATTCCAAAGAAGAATCTATAATTGATCCTCATAATGATGGTATCAATTTTTTGTGCTGTTTTCTAGCTTATTTTTCACATCTTGTCCTTTCAAGAAATGATTCGGACTTGAACAATTATTGGAGCATAAGGCGTGAGCAGCTCAAATTTCCCTTCTATTGTACAACAGCCTATTTTTTTTCCAATAATTCAATTAACCAACAGCTGCATACCCTTCAACAAGCATTCTGACATCTCTGAAGGTGTTCAGAGCTTTCCCTAGTTATTTACAGCTCAAATGTTTGCTCCTCAAATATTCATGCTGAAGTTGTCTATCCTGGATTGCAAGATGCATGCAAATCTCCTTTCTTCCAGCTGCTCCCATACAGCGAGTCACACCTCATAACTTTTCAAAACTAATAAAAAAAACCCCAAAACCTAAAACCAAAAACAAGGACTTGTGAGATTTAAGGTTGACTTTCCACTATAACTGTCTGAGGGGCTGCAAATGCAACGGATTAACTTCTTTTTATTAACTTCTTTCACTGTCTGTGAAAAGGAGAGAGAACTTGCCATTGAATGTTCTGAAATATGCAAAGTATTATTTATACATTACAATAAAAGATAATTTTTGAAAGCAATGGTCCCAAACACATCCACCTTCCCCTTATTCGGGAAGCCAGTACCCAGAGACTGACAGTAGCTATGCCAAGGGAGAACCTATATACCTGTCTTGTGCATGCCTTCCCACCACCAAGTCACCCACAGCTTTTCCCGGCACCCAATCAAACCCTGTCTTGAGGTGTCAATTCTTGTATAACATAGTGCCACTCCTCTCTTTTCCCCTCTCACTTTCCTTCTTATTTCTGCAGTCTTTCACCCTCAGTAGCCCTCAGCTCCTTGTCCCCAGCTCTCTCCTCCCAGTGCAGGTCCCCTGCCTTCTCCTGCTACAAGCTGTACAACAGCCTCCTGTCCCTTTCACTCTGGGGATAAAAGTGTCTGGAGAAAGAGATCACGCCTGTAACCTGTCCCCTCCATCACTCCTGCTGACCTTGGTCCAGACTGTGTCCTGAACTTGCCCACCTGCAGGTGTCACCTCAAGAAGAGCTTTAGCCTTTTTTAGGCAATCAATTTAGCCTTTTGTTCTCCAAAGACTTTCTCATTCAGAGAGTGCACAGAGCTAACACAATTAGCAATGCTTTGCTGTAGCCTTTTGCAATTCATTGCATCTACTCTTTTTCAATAGTCTTGTGGTACAACAGTTGCTGTTCTTTCTCCAGGTAGGATTTCTATAATTCTCTTAGAAGAAATCAAGGTAAATGTATGCTGCTTATTGCTTACAACTTTATCATTTTCTGTATATATTTAAGGGCTATTCTCTTGCCATTTTCCTTACGCAGTGGAATTTTATAAATACATTAATATATTAAATATGTTTGTTGTAAAAGGTTGCCTACATTTCCTCACATGCTGGTACACCTCTCAATTAAATGACTCATACAGATCAATGACTCAAAAGCACTTTATATGCAGATATATTCTGTGTTTAACCTGCAGACCACCCACTGCCAGCAAATACAATTATAATTTCATAATTGGAAGAGAGCTGGAGAGATGCAGGAGTTTGCATGCATGGATATGTGTGTGCCTCACTTGCTATGTATGTGTGTATGTATGTACATATGTATGGATGGACGTATAAAATGTATATGTGCATCCTCACTGAGGATGAAAAAAGAAAGGAAATGAAGTGAATTAAAATATCCTGCATAATATGATTGTAACACATTCAAAATGTAGCATACCAGCACCAAGTGTGCTACAAATGACAGTGAAGGTCTGCCCTAAGTACAAGGCAGGGTAATGGTGCTCCAAACCTCCTGCCCTGGTTTGCCTGGCTTTGGTAGAGTATTTAAAGCACAGCACACAGGGAGTGGAATGGGGGAAGGGTGATGCAGTGGTTCTTCCTCACCCACAATCACACCTTTCTGTCACTTCGTATCTTTTGCACAATTAAGATTAATTAAGGAAATAATTGCTGGGTATTAAATAATAGCATATTCTACAGGAATGTATTTTGTCCAGGCTCTCAAAATGAAGGCAATACCAGAACAGCAAAACCTGAAAATAATTTTGAAAGAAGACACCTTACTGTGATATGATTTGTAGCAACAGCTATGGTACAGTCACAATGACTAAGTGTTTGCAGTGCTAATAAGTGTTTACTCCCATACAGAAATGGCTGTGAATTTGTCATCAAAACATGTTTTGAACTAATCATGCTGGTTTTGTGTGAATTCTCAAGTTTAATTTTCTTGAAAAAAATTAAATATGGCATAAATTTTCTGTCCTTTGTGAAAGGTCATAATAATTTACCAGTAAAATGCTCTTTTCTGTTTTGGTACCTTATTTTTTAAAAATATAAAAGTAATTAATGTTTGTATTGCCATTAAAACTGAACGCTGGATTACAAAACAGAATGAAAAGAATGTGCGTGGTCTGAAAAAATAAGATAAAATGTTTCAGTGAGGTAGCAGCTCTCTTTAGCCACGTTAATAAAACTGAAGTAGAACATCCTAACAGCATTAACAAGCACTAGTGTTATGCTAGTGACTGCAATTTCTGACAGTGAATAACAGTGAAATGAGAAATAATTCAGAAAATTGGAAACAATTTCAAATTTTTCCAAACAATTCAAAATACAAATGACAAGTTTCTTCATAAAAGAATGCTTTTGTAATATCAGAAATGAAAACACATTTGAAAGAGAGTGGAAATGAAAGCAACAATTAATGTCACTATTTATTTTACGTACATATTTGTAGAGAGACATTACGTTATGAAGACCAATGTATTGCAGAAAGTAGGTTATTACAGTTCTCATTTCAGCAGAGGAAACTGGAATATTTTTCCAGGCTTCATAGCAAAGCTATCAGAGGGAAGAGGAACGGATCCCATGGAGCTGGGAAGCAGAAAACGGTATTGGCAACCAAGACCTCAAGTACCTGAGAAGAGCAGAGTGGCAGCTCCGTGTCTCTTTCCTTTCATGGAGAAATCATGGCTGTGGGTGCAAACTCCCAGCCAGTCGGTGTAGCAGCAGGGGGCTGGAAAGAGCAGTAAGGCAGTGAGTTAATTTGTGAGATATGACAGCTCTGAAAATGTAAAACTACAGGTGCCTATGTGCAAGTGTGCTGGATATCTCTACCCTTCTCTTTGATAGAACAATTTTTCAGTGACCTTTTAAAAATAGTAAGCTGAAGAAATTTCAGTCAGCTGATAGGTACTCATGACAAACAGGTTTCCACTGTAGCTGATTATACTTCAGGCCATGTATTAAAGGTGTTAGGTTTAGACAGAAATATTTTTTTAATGCACATGTTCTTCAGCCATCTCACCAGATTTTTCCCATGTCAGCAGCTGGTCCCTCTCACAGTCCCATGTGGTTTCTAGAGCAAGACATTTAGCAAGGAAATTTCATTTTAGGTAGTGATTTCCTTGAGTTTTCAATTCATGTAATTTGGATATTTATTTTCCCATTTTTCCATCTAATCATCCACTTTTAAAGTTAGAGGTCTGCTCTGGACTCCTGTGATGCTGTGTACAAGAGGGGACACCATGACCTGCACATGCCCACACCACTGGAGGACCTCATTTAGGATGTGGGACTGGAGCTTTTGTTTCCTTCTCGTGGGCCTTCCCATTTTCATCCAGTTGCCTATTTAAATCAGGTGTTGAGGCTACAAAAATTACCCCAAGCTCTTCTTTTCCTACAAAAAAATCCCCTAACAAAGCAGAGCTGATGGAGTGCACATAATGAATTTTATATAATGGGATTTTGTGGTTATTTTTAATTCATTTTCAGCTATTTGAAAATGCAATGTAGATATCATGATCATGTTTTTAGAACAACATACCTGTTTTTTTTGGATGGATGAAAAAGTGATATGTGCTCTGAGGTTAATGAAAAATGCTGTTCTAATTTCATGAAAGTTAGAATAACTATCCAAGATTGAGATTTCAGGAATATAAGGTTGGAAGAAATCTTCCAAAATACCAAAGATAATTTAAATTTAAATATTCAGTGAAAAAATACACGCTTTCTGCAAACAGCCTGGTAAGATCAAAGTTCTAGCACCTGCCAAACTCCAACAGCTTGTTTTTTTACTTTTTTAACTAAAGATTTCCTCATTCAAGTCATTTATGTAAGTGTCTGGAGAAGGTGAAAAACAGTGATTCCAGTGAAATCCTGTGTGTTTTCTCAGATCTACTGCCTGCCGCTGCTCATCAACCACAGCATTCATTTCACATCTTATGCATTGTGTCATTGGAAAGGGAAAACATTTTCTCTTCTGTTTCCCCAGATTACAGTGTCAGTGCATCACTGTATCACTCAAAGTATAACATAGACTCCTCTCCAGCAAAGGTAAAAAAGTGGGATCACCCACATCCTGATTTTCAGGATTTAAATCTGTATGCCTCAGCAATAAGTCAAGTGTATGCCAGCTATTCGCCAGTGACATTATTTAAACATTACTTCACATGTTACAAGGGTCCTGCCAACAGAGTAGTCAAAATGTAAATGAGCGTCTTGAACTGAGAGGGTTCCTAAGGGTGGGTAATCAAAAACCTGCAGTCTTTATAAAGGAAACAATACAGGTGGTGGTGGCAAAACATTCTCCCTGCTATGTTGAATTGGTGTGTTTCAGCCTCCAACCACAAGGATTACCCGAAGGGGTGCAAGGAGAAGCAATTTTCCATGCTTATCTTGCTAGTACTGACTGTGACCATGGATTTCAATTAATGTAGGGCACTGGAAACAGTTTATTTACACAGGCATTCTTTCTGATAAGCTGTTTCCATCTTTTTCATCTTTATTGCATCACAGTGAAGCAAAACATTGAAAAGTCCAAAGCGAATTAGTTGCTGCAGAAATAGGTCTTGACAATGACCTACCTGGGATAATGTATTCATGTTGAAACTGCCAAGCAAAGGAGTAATTTATCTGATTAATACTGACTATTTCTTCACTTCCTCTTACTTCTGTGAAGCTTGTGTCTCTAAACTTAGCTGAAATGTAGCAAAACCCCCACTAATCAATCACGGTCATGCATGACACCTTTCAAAGAGCTTTCTTGCACTCCTGACTAACTGTATCTAGGCTTAAATTGAATACTGCAAGCAAAAAATTACAGACTATATTTAATCAGTCTCCTGAAACATCTAGCTCTCTTCAAGAGCTTCTGTCACAGGCAGTTATTAAAATATGATGTGATGTAAAAATCTCCCCTTCCTACATGACAGCCCAGACCATGAGGCTACCACGGAATTTTCTGAATATCTTCCTAACATGCAGAGCCACCTTTCACTTTAGCAAGAACTTCACCCAGAACAATCTGTGACCCAGAAAACCTGATTGCTACTGCTTGCTTTGGTGCAAGGAAGGATAGTTTTTTTCCAGACTAAGAGTAAACAATGAAGCTCACAGATGAACAAAGGGAAGATGAACAAAGCGGCTCCTTCTACCTCTTAAATTATTTTTACTGTCTTAGTTGACCTTGGCTGTGTTGCAGCCCCTCAGCCAGATTCCTCATTTCCATCAGCATTACCCCAAACACTTTTCTCTCTTCTGTTCCTCTGATGTCCCACTCAAGATTCTAGTGAAGAAAACAGGAAAATTAGTTTAACAAGACATTGTTTTGTGCCCCCCATCTTTCTGGCTTGTGTTCTTTGCCTCAATCACTAGGTACAGGCATATTTGGCCTGGAAAAACAAATCAAAACAAAAATTTTTAAAAATTAACCAGTTGGGGTTTTGTTACAGTGAAATATAGGAGGAAAAGAAGCTTGCAATTGCATCACTTTCTCTCAAACCTCTGGGCAATTTATGTTTGCACATTCTTGACTGAGCTTTCCTATGTCTGCAAGAGCTTCCTCTAACACATTCCTACTTTGCGCTGTAGAACTGTTCATCACTCCTCAGTCAGATTCATTTATTATACAGTGCTCTGTTGATTGTACTTGCCTTCAAATTTTCATTTTGCATCCTCCAGAAAAGTTTTAGATCTGCTAAAGGATCAGAACAACTCTTTTTCATTAAAGCTTTTCTTTGTACATGATTAGTGATGGCAGCAATTCAGGAACAATAATAGAATTTGGATAATGGTAGCTATGAGGATTCCGAGTGCTTGTGCTGGTTCTGGCTGGAATCAAGTTAACTTTCCTCACAGAAGCTGGTTTGGGGTTGTTTTGAATTTATGCTGGAAACAGTGTTGATAACACAGGGATGTTTTAGCTATTGCTGAGCATGGCTTACATGGCATCAGGGTCTTTTCTGCTTCTCACCTCATCCCACTAGTAAGGAGACTGAGGGTGCACAAGAAGCTAGGAGGGGACACAGCCAGGAAAGCTGGTCCCAGCTGACCCAAGGGATATTCCAGACCATATGACCTCATGCTCAGCATATAAAGTGGGAGGAACAAGAAGGAAGAGGTGGACATTCAGAGCAACAGTGTTTGTCTTCCCAAGTAAGGGTGATTTTTGATGGAGCCCTGCTTTCCTGGGGATGGTTGAACACCTCCCTGTCCATGGGAAGTGGTGAATGACCTACTTCTTTTGCTTTGCTTGTGTGCATGGCTTTTGCTTTACCTATTAAATTGTCTTTATCTCAACCCATGAGTTTTTTCACTTTTAGGCTTCTGTTCTCTCCCCCATCCCATTGGAGGGGAGTGAGCACGTGGATGTGTGAGGTTTAGTTGCTGTCCAGGACTAAACTGTGATGGTGCTTCTTAAAACAGCTGTCCAGGAGTAAACTGTGATATTGCTTCTTAAAACAGTTATATTTTAAGCTAAAAACACACACAAAAAAATCTTTATTTATGACATTAATCAGTCTTGAACTGTCCCCAAGATGAAATACACTTTTCATTTTGGACGTATAGTTTCTTCCAAACCATTAGTGCTTTTGGCTGGCTAACCACTACATTCCACCTACCAAATTATTAATTACACAATTTGTCAAGGCAAGTAATCAGATAAATGGTTTGTCCTTCCTCCTTTGCGTTTTTGCTGTCTCAAATATTCTTCCCACTCACATGGAAGGGTGAACATCACAACATACCCTTCTTCAACCTTAACCTGAAAGAATTTGGGGTTTGGTGTTCATGATCTAAGCGTGGGAGGAAGGAGCGAGTTTTAGAGAAGCACAACTCTCCCCTGTGCTCCCGGCTGACTCTGCAGCCTTTACACGGAAAGGTAATGTGGGCTAGAGTGCTGTAAACTATTCTAAACCTGCATTTTCTGATAGGAGGAAAGCCTGTAGGGAGTCTGGGAGAGAGGCATACTGGATCATGACTTTTTCTGTACTGTTGTGAAACTCATTTCTCTAACATTGCCAGCTGATTTGACCCTGTTGAACTGGTGGAATAAGCTATTCGTTAATTAAGTTATTAACAATTTAAAAATAAAAATTGATACTTTGGTTCTAATTTAGCAGTCAGAAAATCATTCTTCTTCTAAAACAAAGGGTCTGGCAACTCGTATTTCAAACTTTTTGCTTAAATAGCAGAACTGTGGCCCCTAGGACTCTGCAGAATTCCTTCCAGTTTCTGTTACTAATAACACTGTTCTAGAATGCATTCTGGCTTAAATTCTTCTGCTGTTTGTTCAAAATCACCCAAATCACACACAATTCAAAGGTAAGTTTAAGTCTTTGCCTTTGCCCTCATTCACAGCCCTCAGCCACCCAGTTTGATCAGCTAGCATAGAGGAAATGAATAATTATTTATCTTGTTTGGTATTCTTATATTCAGTATTCTCTTTAGAAGAATAATGATTTCCCAGTGACCAACAAAAAACTTCATAAAGAAGTTTAATTCTATGATTTCTGCAGAAATTCAACTCTGAATAGTTTCTTCTGGGCCAAGGAATAAGTAATGAACTCACTCCCACTACACCTCTGCTTTATTAAGAGTGTGTTTTGGAAAGTGAAAAATACTGTCTCTCTTGCTGGAAATACTCTGGTCCCACATCAGTTTTGGCTTTTAACTTTAATCTTCTGACTACTATAAAAAGTGTATTTGAGCAAGTGCGGAATTTTCCAAGCCCTTTCTCTTACACTGGACAGAGCCCAGAGTAACTCTTTTGCAGTCCTATGTCCTGCTGTGCCTAAAGCTCAGCCCTGAAGACAGAGCCACCTCCAGGTACCCAACACACTGACTTTACCTAATGAATCCAACTCCTCAGTCCTAACAGTAAAGGTGATATGACTGTGTGCCTTTTCTCTGCTTAACTCTTCTCTGTCAAAATGATTGAAAAGACCTACTGATGGAGGTGTCTAATCTAGCCACGTCTCTTGACAGACATCTGGATGCTAACTTGTGCCATTGAGCAGTATAGCTCTGGATTTTTATGTTTCTTTTGCTTTGATCCCTTTCTGGATACAAGCTGTACCAATCTAGCATCGTCACTTCAAATTTCAGAGGTGAGAAAATTAAGAACTTGCTGCGTCTCCAAAAGCTGAAATGAGATGTGATGTGGTGTTTCTACATAACAACTGATGATTTTCTCCTGCTGCAGTGAAAATTGTGGCAATATATGAAATCATCTCTGTAGCTGACAGTTCAAAACATGTCTAAAAATGCTAGTATGGGCACAGACAGATGTTCATTGTGATCATTCCTAGATGGAGAATTCTCAATATAATTTTTCATGAAAAAAAATATAAGGGGCAGCAAAAACTTGCAATAGGTTAGATAAATCTTCCAGACTATCCAGGGTTTTCATATTATGCAACATTTTTTGATGACCAACATTTTACAAAATAATTTCAAAAAAAATTTAATGTGGTTGTATTTATTGTAATGAGATGAATACAGGCAGCTTATATTTTACTTGTATACCTTTGTTATCACTTAACCCTGCATTAGGATCACATATTTTGTGTACTGATTAAATTGAAAAGAATCAGGTTTTAAGGGGAATAAATTTAAGTTTCAAAGACTCAAATGGCTCTTTAAAGCTGTATCTAAACCAAAGTAGTTCTTCAGTCACACTCCCCTCATTGGTGTTTTCTACGGGCTAATGGAAGCTGTTCAGCATGCAACATGACACAAGCCTTTCTTCCGTGTAGAAGATCACTATCCATTTTCTAAGAGATGTTGTAAATCTAATACAGAACAGTAGGTTCCAGTTCTGGCCGCAGACACATAAATGTAGGTGTGATGACATTTGCTATACATTCCCTGATAACCAGTACTCAAGGCTGAATAGAATTTTCAGAACTATTTTAAGAGGAAAGTGTTGGCTTTCAAATTGGAAGAGTTATGGTCTCTAGGATATCTGATTTCTGTCTTTGGAGATAGTGTATATGTGCAGAATCAGAAAAAAAATTCACTCACATATTGTTTTTGTCAGGTTAATTTGATCCAATACAACATGAAATTTCTAATTTCAGTTAAGATTCAATGATTTTGACAAAGATGCTGCATATGTAGGGCAAAAATAATAACTACATTATATTACCTGCCAGATAGAAATGATGGAAGTGATGAATTCTGAGTTTGAAGTCACTATAATTTTAGTTAAAGTTAGGAACTCTGATGCTGCCTGGTCACATTACTAAAATCACTATCTTATTGTTAAATTATTTTTGGTATTAAAAGATAAGAAAGTTGTCATATGCATTTTTTTCATTTTAGTATGCCTTCAATCTGTTGGTAGCATTCAAATGTTGCCCTTAAATATCTAAGTTGTTTCGCAGTTGAGTTAAAGTTTTAAAAAGAATTGTTATTACTCATTTTATTATTTTTTGCTACTGCTAGAAGAACTGATTGCTTTCTTCAATCAAATATTGACCACAATAATATAATCTGCAATTATAACCACCTAATATCCTTTCTCCAGAATGAACATTCATAAGTTAAAAAAAAAAAAATAATCCTATTCCTGTTACACAGTTGGTCTAACTTCGTGGACTCTTCTACAGCCCTTTTCATTCCTTCACTGTCACAGTGGGAGCCTAATGGGCCATATCTGGTAATAGCATTCTACATTATTCCTGTGCTGTGTCTTCTGGTTCAGACAGGTGAGTAAACTCCTACTGCCACTGACAGGTACTGCTTAAAAAGAGTGCTGGACCAGTGTAGAGGTTTCACTTCTTTCAGTACAAGGCCCTGAGAAGTATTTTTATGTATTGCCCCTTAGAAATGGAGTGGTAGCAGCTTCTGGCTGATTTGGAGGGGAATATAACAGGATCAGAACCAGCTCAAAATTTTAATTCCTTTTGCTCCTTTTTAATCTTTACCTTCAAATGGTACTCCCTAGAGAGCCTGGGTTCAGGTCTTCCTTGCTGAGCTGGTGTTTGTAAGGTCAAGGAGCTGAGTTGTGACTTGCAGCTGAAGCAAGAAAGCTCCCAGGTGGTTATGCAGAGAACTACCAAGTTCTTTTCTGAGCCAAGGGCTTTTCAGAGCTTAAGGAGAAGGTGGATGTTCATGTTTACATAGTTGGAGCCACAGATTTCTGGTTACTCATGTCAACTTACAGGTCACATTTAGATGCTACAGTTGCCCCAGTTCTCCACTATATACTATAACTCTTGTAATAAGCCACGGTCAATAAATTATAAAGCAAAAATGGAAAGAAAGACACACACCATCTCTTTTTTCCACTCAGTCTCGTTTGGTTCAGTTTAAATACTTTACAGAGTTCAATTCCTGTGAAGGTTGGAAAGAAAGCAAGCAGGTCTCTTAACTAGCAGGTAGATAAATATTTGAGAGAACGAAGGACCAACTCACCAAGTACTGGTTTCCCCTTAACCAAAATCTGTGTTTTGTAATTGGGATCTGAAACCTCAGGGTTTCACAGTGAATCCTGAAACGCAGGCATAAGAGGGGCCTCCCCAAAAATGGCATGCAACCACCTTTTCAAAGCTTTTGTTCTCTGTGGAAACAGAACTGCATTGAAGGGTTTATTTCCTTTACTTCCGGAGGTTTTGAGATCTGGTTTTGTTATTCTTGCTTTGTAGCCTCTGTGCTTGCTTGATAAAGAAAGGTATCACCCAACTGTAAAAAATGCAAGGATGGAATGAAACAAAAGAAAGAGTCCTAAATGTATATGCATTGATTAACAGCTGGCTGAGGAGAGCGTGATGGCAAAAACATGATGGTCTATAAACAGCTGAAGGACAGAGATAAAAGACAGTGTTGGAAGAACAGAAGACATTCTCTATGAAATATAAAGAATTTATCATCAAAATATTGAGGTATGTTTATAAACGTTTAAAAAGAATGGTCTATTGGAAGACTCTTTCTCTCTTTCTCCGTATCTTCCATATTTCCTAAATACCTCAAAAAGAATAAGTCATCCTTTTCTGTGAATTATGTAATTACATGCTAAAGCAGCATTTGAGAATACTAGAGTTAATACCCAAAGAAGATGTTCATAAGTGCAAAATGTGTCTAGAAAATGAAGATGATCAGGATCAGAACTAATGTTGCTGAAGGCATGGTTAGTTATGAGTAAACTCCCTTCTCAGCAATGAGTGGGACACAATCACTACCCTTGCTAGAAGGGATGACTCAAGAAAGAACATGGATCCACAAATTCACATCTAGGGTGCACTCCCTGGAAGAAGCTCACAGAAGATAGGTATGAATTTTTATATAATTTTTAGATTAAAAAATCTTGACAGATGCTCCCAGAACTACTTCTGATTTACAACCAATGCAGCCAAGCCTATCAACTGGGCTTACACAGCCATATTCCTTTTTATGCTTTTGAGTTTTAACACTGTAAATCCTTCATTACTTTCTGAATCTTTCAATGTTTTCTACACAATGTTGTAGTCCAAGCAGGAGGGACTGACAAGACCCACTTCAAAGCCTGCATTTTGGACTGGGTGCCTAGCAATGGTTACAGCAGTCAATAAGCTCCTTGAAGATGTTTTCTGTCTTAGTTTTGCACAGAAGGACACCAGTTCCTGTGCTCACAGGCTGTTCCACACTGCATACCAAAGCATAGCAAAAGCTAATTAGGACATTTTCTTTGATGACACCTTTAACACAGAAGTACTCTGTAGAAATCCTCTTAAAAATGGGATGCATTGGTTGGACACTCTGAGGATAAAAAATGTGTTAAATTTCAGTCCCTAGTATCCTGTGCAAATGTTTTAGCTGTGTGCTCAGGTATAAAAAAAGACATAATAATCACTTTTTCTCCAGCAATCCTCTTCCAGGTCCCTGTAGGTTTGGGGTCATTGCTCCATCCATGGAGATAGCAGCTCTCAGGGCAGGAATCATCACTGAGACTTGGTACCTGTTTGCAGCAATGCCTCCATGAATCCCAAAGCCAAGGGTTTTAATGTCCTTTTTGCACAGCTTTGGATGTCATCTTACTTAACTGAAGAAAGTTTTTTGGATCTGATTTTGCC
This sequence comes from Neopelma chrysocephalum, assembly GCF_003984885.1. Taxonomy (NCBI): domain Eukaryota; kingdom Metazoa; phylum Chordata; class Aves; order Passeriformes; family Pipridae; genus Neopelma; species Neopelma chrysocephalum. Next base: position 3,034,563 of record NW_020897691.1, on the reverse strand, counting down.
ATCCCCCATGGAGACCAATGATCTGCCTTGGGGGCTGGGTGTCTGGAAGTTGGGCACTACGGTATCCAACAAATAGAGAAAGAAAAAAGAAAAACCTGAAACAAAACAAAAAAACCATTATGACCATCTCCTGGAAAACAGAATTTCATAGAAACTAAAAGTTTCAGAATCAGAATGTCAGGATGCCATATTTCATGTTCAGAATTATACTTATTCCTGTCTGCTGACGACTGCTTAATTGGCTACTTCTGCCTTGTGGGCTTTCAGTCTCTCAAACAAACACAGCAAATACCTAGCATAGCCTTTAATAGATAATTTAAAATGTTTATTCTTTTGACCAAGAGCAGGTGAAACTCCTACATTCATTTCTCCACAGTTTAGCAGGCTGTCATATAAAAAAATAATATAAACTACCCACATCACAGAAATTTAAGCACCAAAATTACATTCCTGAAATAAATAAGTACATTATACCAAACTCTGTAAAAATAAATTAAAATAAAACAGTTCACCATATGGGACTCTGTCAAGCTCTATGCCTGTAGGTGTGGGCTAGTCATCCCAAAACAAGTCTTTGTATCTGAATATTTTTATTTTTAAAACATATAAGAGCAAAGCAACAACAAAAGTAATAATAATAAGAGATGACCTCTAGTTTTCGCACTTGGTTCTTCCCATGCAGCAGATATAAATGAAGCCAGAGTAACACAGGCAAAAGTGCATACACCTTCCTTCTGTTCATCCACATATTCAAGGGCAAATATAGCTCAAATGACAAGATGAGTTTAAAAGACTTTTTCCCAGCTTTTGTGACTTGTATTGCAGAACATCATCTAGTGTGAATAATAAGGGCCACAGAAGTTCCCTTATAATTTGCATATATAGATCATAACTTCTGTTTAATCTGCAGCATATGTTTTAGGCAGACTACCTTTTGGATAGTAAGCTTTAAAGGATAGACAATTCTGTATTTTTCTATGCAAATTAGTACAGTGTTTTTTACCCTTGCTACTTAATTGGATATAATTTCTATTCTGAATTTGTCTGAATTCAATTTCCAGGTATTGGATTTCATTATCCTTGTTTTACTAAATTAAAGAAGTCATTATAGGAAGTCTTCTCTCCACTGAGGTACTTCTGAAGACCATGATCACATCACATGTTAGACTAATTAACTATCCTGAGTCTCTTAATTCTCTTTAGACCTGAAATCAAGTTTGTAGCTTTTTCCTGAACTTTCCTAATCTTTCAGAATTCTTTTCCAAAGTGTAGGTAGACTCAGACATGCTCCTGCTTGATAGGAGCCTCACTGTGATGACAAAGGACTGTGTCATCTCCACCCCTTCCCGGCGATCGATCCTCAGCTCAAACATCTGAGGACTGAGTTGACCTTTGTGGCTTTGACAATGCAGTAGGAATTTACATGCAAATTATTTGGCTCCTGGATGTCTGACTTTTTTTTAGATATGCCAAAGTCATTTCTCTCTGATAAACCCATGTAACTGCTTTGTTCTTAGCAACTTACAGCAATTTACCAGTTTGTGTGTAACTTACTATTTTTTCTAATAAGGACATTTTGTATTTTCTCCAAATCATGCTGAGGGTTACTGAGAAGCACAAGAAGCTCAAGAAATATATATGCATAAAGAGATTATAGAATTTGAACATAACAAAGCAATTTTTAAGTTTTACAATGAAAACTGTCAGTTTATTTGGTTTGTGAAATCAAATAACATATAAGACCAAACTATTTGAGAAGGTTTAAAGTTGATAAGATGCACTGTTACTAAACAAATTTCTAGTTTGAATTGAAAAGAGAATCTAGTTTGGCAAGAATAAATTCCCTACTCATGCTCATGAAAATTTGCGTGAGCTGTACTTCCACCCTTTGGGTTACCTCAAGAAACATTCCCTTGTAGCACTTATACAGCTCAGGTTGCACACCGTGTCACCTAGTCAAGGTTGAATCCTGACTACTCTTCTTTACTGCCAAATTTCTATCATTTTTCTGCAAATCTTTCTTCACCAGTGAATCTGAAATATTTAAACACTTCTAATTTCCTGACTTTGTCTGGATTTTATTTGTGATATTTGTTTCACTGCTATATCTTAACTTCCTGTGCCTTTAAAACAAGGCATCCTGCAAACTTTATCAGGAAACTAAAGGCCTGCACAAACAGCAAATGTGGAGCCAACAATAGACCCCACTTTGTACTGGATTTGACTTACTTTTCCAGTGCTAAATACATTAAATATTCACTCCAAAATGCTGAGTTAAGTGGAGGAAAAGCTAATATTTTAGATTAGTTTAGTCTGACAGTGTCCCTGTAAGTTTGTGTGATTTCTGCTCAGAAGACCTAGTGCCTAAAAACAGTCAGTTAAATACTAGACACCTAACAGGAGTGGGGGTTTGTTGTTCTTTTGGAAGAGCAGCACACTAAAAGTGCCAGAAAACATATCTGGGTCTGGGCTGTATCCCAGCTGCTGTCCTTCCTCTTTCCTTCTCGAGTCTCATTCCAGAAGTTGAGGCTGGAGATCAGGGAGTCAGAAAGATCTCAGTCTGATTTTTGTATTCATCTGGGGCTTGTTGAACAGGACATTTGGAAAGAAGACTACTTTCTCCTTGTCAGTGAAACACGAATTTTGTCTTAAAATCTCAGAAAGAAAATGATAAGTGGAATCCCCAATGCCACTTCCACAGTCATTTTGTGGAATACAATTGTGCTTTAAGAGCATTTAAGAGAGTACCTTGACTGCTAATTTGAGGATTCAACATACTTCAAATATAAAGACTATTCATTTCAAAAATACACGTGACAGATTTTCCATAGACTTATTAGTATAATCATGATGAGCAAATTTAATGAAGAACATTTCCAGGGAGGGTAATTTCACTTAACAATAATGAGAAAGGGTAATTTATACTTAAATAAAGTTCTGCTAAGGATGAGCATACATGAACCTATAGGATTTTTCATATTTTGGGACATAGTTTCCTTCCATTCAGATTTCTTTGAGTTTGTTTTTCCTTCACAGAATAGCAAATTGATTTAAAAAAAATTACAAAAGAAGATTTAAAGACCATCAGGATGATAGGTTTCCTCTTTTGGTATAGTGACTTGATTCATTCCTGGCTGAGAAATAGGCACTCTCAATCACACTTAACAGGTTTCCATGAGAGGGACGGTACAATCGCTTTATCCAATACAATAAAAGTTAAATTGAATCCCAGTCTCAGCTAATTGAGGAAGCAGCTGGATGCTCTATCGGGAAAAAAGATTATCTTCCCATATTCACAATGTATGACTGGAGGAACAACATGCTTAGATGTTACTCTGTACACACACATAACCCAAAATTCAGGTGCATTCTTTCCTATAAGGAAATGCTATTGCTTCTTGATTCTGACAAATCAAGGAATTTCTTCTCAGGTAGACTGGAAGAAAAGTCTTGAGATCATCTGAGAATTTCCCAGGCTAGAGACACAAGTTCCTGTCCTAAGTCTTATTAAAAACATAAGTCATCATTTCCTTTGACCTTAATGAATGCAGCATAGTTAAATCCAGGGCAATCATTTTATGAGACAGAGCTACATCTCTCCAACATACTCACACAATAATCAGCTGAAACAAATTTTCAGTAATGTCAGAGCAGCAGAAGCAGGTCTGCAGAACATAGTAAGTTCTGCATTTAAGCCCTAGTAGAGAGGCTGATATACTTATTTCTCACATGTCTATCTAAGTAACCAGCTCAATTACTATTTTTTAAGATGCCTGAAATAAAAAAAAATCACTTGATTTTTAGAAAACAGTTATTCTTACAGCTGTTACTCTAAGTACTGTTTTACTAATAATGTATCCATATAATATAACAAATATGATATTAGTCCTGCAACAGTTCCCAGGAAAGTGCTCCTTATTTAGTCAGCTGTGAAAATAAATTCAGATATTCCCTTGATAATTGGTACAAATATATGATTATGTTGATGACATCTCTTGAGGATGAACTTCAAAAACGAAATTTACTTGGAATATTTCCAGTAACATATATAATTGCAGATTTCAGAAAACATGTTCTTTGAACAACACACACACTACTTCTATGATCATCATTCTTGTGCATAATTTACTTTAAATAGTCCTTTTAAAAAGCTGATAGGTCTAATCAGAGCTTACATAATTTCTGTTTAACATTTACAGAAGTTAGCAAGTCTTCACCAAAGGAAAACATATCTGGAAAATAGTACAACTCAGCTCACTGTTGAAAGATATATGTGAATGTATCACCAACAGTTTTCATTTTCTGGTAAAATTCAAGTTTTGCTAAATCAAACAAAATTTGACTATAGGAAGTTTGGAGATTTACAACATTTTTAAAGAAATATTAATATTCCTAAATATGAAATATACAGGAACCAGTGCTCTTGCCAGCAGACAGATACAATCATCTGTCTAATCGGCAAGAACACTGGGTAAAAATAAACAGTCATTGCTTAATGGTTCCATCCCAGTGCTCTTCAGCTGGTGCAGTTCCAGGGGCAATCCTGCACAGGGACAGTCACAGACCTATACATTACTACCAAAATTCAACCTGGAACTTGAGCTGATGTAGCAGCAGCCTTCTGGTTCTGTCATTGTTTGTGAGTTTTACTGAATGGTAGACTTTCTCTTTTGCTTATTGTCACAAAAATTACTTGCTAGAAATGTTTTTGTTATATTCAATTGCCTTTATAGAGGCAAAAGTTCCTTTTCCCATTAAATGCAAATCCTGTACCCTTCTTGGCCCACATCTACTATTGTTCTCACTATCACAATTTCTGATACTATGAGGTATTCATGCAGTGCAGTTTGACCAAATTTGTTTCCTGAATCTTATCATGCATAAAGAGATAACCTAGCCCACTGGTATATGTGAATACAGATTATTTTTTTATTTGTGCCTTCATTGATTGTATTAAAGTGCTCTCAAGACTGATATGCAGATGGATGTTTACTGAATTTAGGTCCAGCTTCTTGAACAAACACATGTTTTCAAAACATTTTTGTAGGTGAAAATATAAGTGAACAAATGTGTATACAGTAGTGGGTGAGAGATTGTTTCATGAGCACTCCTTTTTTTTCAGTTTAAATTTAATTCGAAATGCTATCTGTGTAGAAGATTTTATTACAAACTAGATTGTTGAGACACTGTGGAAAACCAGACTGAACAGAGTTAAGAAGCAAGGTACAGGACTACCCAGTTTCTTGTGGTGTGGTGGTGGCTTTGAGCATTTTCTTATTCATACAATTTTTAACATACAGCAGATCTTCAATTTATAACTAAAAACACTTCTTCTAAGTGACAATGCATATGATTTTAGCAAGAATTAGAAGGCATTATTTTGTCATTAATGCAGTAAAAAAATATATGACTTTGTGGTCAGGATGAAGTAAAAAAATTCACAAAACCCAGGACATATCCTCCTTGCTACTACATTTCGCTGCATTACTTATGTTAACGTACAGGCTACCATCAAAACCATCTCATTTGAAAATTATTGTTTCCAAGTAGAAAATAACTGAATGACAAGAATCATAGAATACCAAGTTGAAAGGGACCTTGAAGATTATCTAGTCCAAACTTTCTCGGCAAAAACATGATCTTGACAAGATGGTCCAGCACCCTGTCTAACTGAATTTTAAAAGTGTCCAACACTGTGGAATCCACATCTTCACTGTAGTCACCCCTTAAACACTGAAATGCAATGATAAGGTTTTCCCTAAGCCTTTTTTTCTCTCAGATTTTTCTTAAGTGGTAGATTTCTCAGTCCTTTGGCCATCTTTTTGGCCCTTCTCTAGACCCTAATAAATTTTTGAAAACTAATATTTATCCCTACAAAAATGCCCATGTTGAATTCCAGTGAGTTCAGAGGAAACCATGTAATATCTCCATTTGTTCCTTGATGTGTAAAATAAGCATAATACTGTTAATCCATCTGACAGGTGCATTTAAGACAAACATACAGATACCTGGAAAGAAGATGCTTCAAAAACACAAATCCAGAAAAGCTATCCCCAGTCTTAAACAATGTCTAGATGTTGTGCATGGCTCTTCTTTACTCATCAGACAAACTAGACTTCACTCACCATACCTTTGACATTGGACTTGTGCCACCACATCAGCTGTGATGGGCTTGTTTCTTTACCCTTCTTCTCACTGATGTTATTTCTTTTCAGGCTGTAGAAATGATCCCTACATTACATACATTATGTAACTACTTAAAGCTACTATCTGATAATTTTAAAATATTTTTTTCAACACATTCTTAAAACTTAAAAAGAGAGGAATAAAGGTTATGTTTTTATGCTATTTTTATGTCTTTCAAAGATACACAAAAGATAGAGAATTAAAGATAGGATTGGCTTCCTGGGTGTGTCAGTAAAATAGGAACTTAAAATATAATGCAAACTAGAGATTATTCACTAATAAAATTCTAGAACTATTTTTTTTAACATTACTTCTCAGATACTTCAGGATAATTTAAATAAAGTTTCCTTGAGCATGCCAAGTATATATTTGTATGTAAAAAACTCCTAATCGAGTTGGATTAACAAAAACTCCCTATGAGATAAATAGATCAGCCAAGTGAGATTTGAATCACTAAAGATGCAAAAACCAGATGTTCATCATGATATAGCTCATACTCAAAAGACATATGACAACATGGTATTCAATACAATGTCTTGGGTGACTAAATTTGCTTGTAGGGAATTTACAGGTGCCTGCCTGAAACAAGGTGGTCTGCCCTGGTCTGAGAGATTCTTTAACAATGCCCTAATTAATTTTTCTGAATATATGGTTTAATCATCAAGTCAAGAGACTGAGCCCAGGCCTAAGCCAGACAAATGACTAACTCTGGAACAAGACTCTCTGGATTGAAGTTTAGTTTTTACAATGATAGCTTTTGAATTGTAGTTTAGCAATACTGACTAAGCAGTGTAAACTGTCATGACCAAGTATCATCCAGAGCTTCCCAGCCACAGTTGCAAGGCCTCATAGCTCCCAAAAAATCCTGCTTTTTGTTTCCTATTCTTTTTCTCCTCAGAACAAAAAATTAATTGCACAGAAGAAGCAAGGAGCTAGCTTCTTAATTTAGCACTGTATTACTCAGCAATTTTTAGAGGCTTTACTGAAATGGGAAGGATACCAAATAGTGACTGGTTGAAATGAACATTTTTCTTCTCTTGGGATCAAGTGGTCTGATAGGGTGGTACATCAATCCCAGATGGTGGTCTGGCTTTCCCCATGCCACTGTTGTGGCACCTGTATTTCAGAGAATTTTGTAAGACTGGGAAAATTTCCCTACATGCCCTATTACACGCAGCATTGGTAAAATACAGTTGCAGCACTTGGTGTACTATGACATCATATATGGTCTGCATTATAGGTATAAATGTGTGTTTGTGAGCATGTGTGTTTGTGTGTGCATCTGCAAAGAGGAAAACCTGTACAAACTGTTCTGTGCTCCCTGGCGCAATCTGCAACAAACATTATCTGTTCAGCTGTGTCTGTACAACAGACACTCTGTCTGAGCAAAGACACTCTCTTGAGCATGAATTAAGTTACCCTCGGCATGAAAAGCATTTTATTGATCCAGTCCCTGATAGATTTACTTTTGACTCAATTTTTACCTACAGTTATCAAACCATAGAGCTTTAAAGGGAAAATTCAATAACTGCTGTTCCTCTTGGGTACTGTGTATCTGGAAGACCTAGAGCTTTAAAAGCATCTGAGCTTGTAAGAGTCCTATTCTGCACCAGGGAAAGGTGGGGGAGGACGGGTGGGGGGAAAATGGCAAAAAAGAAACAGAGAGAAAGCAGTACCTTGTGTCTTTGGGGAGATCAGGGTTCGAATTCATGCTTTTTCTGAGAGAGAAATATAAGCGTCATCAGAATTCTTGACCATCAGGCTGTAAGTCATTTATTTTCCCATACTTCATAGAAAAAAAGGACCTATGTCAATCTCTTGACAAAACATAAGAAAAGTTGAAATCTCAGAAATAATTCCAGCTCTAGTACTTTAAGATGTATAACTACTATTGACATTTTCCTTTGGAAGAAATATTCTTCAAAAGAATAATATATTTTTCAAATGAACAATGCCTTGATTTATGATGACAACCTGTTTATGAAGTTTTTGTTACACCAGGAAGATTCTTGCTCTTCTGTTTGCTTTTAAAATGAAGTTAATACACTTTAGAAAGGTTTTGTGTCATCCTAGTGAGATGTATTATCCAGGGTTTGGGAGGAGAGCTTCCCTTTTTCTGTATACAACTTCCTTTTTCCTCCTCTCACCCATATCCAGGTGTAATTTTTTTCCAGCATTGCTCAGGTCTTTTTTTCCAGTTTTTCTTGATTCAGATAAGTAATTAGAACTTCTAATCTTTGCCTAATATGTGTGACAGGTTAGACTCGGGCCCTGGTTTTACAATTAGAACTAACCGTGTGCATGGCCCTGTGAAGGGACTGGTTTTGGCACGCTGCTCTCAGTGTGGAGCCATTCACACTACCTACTGTATTACTTGTGAGTAACCATTTGGCCTCTTTCCACATAGCTTGCTTTGCTTTCATGCCAGTAAAGCAAGCAATAACAATTTTCTTTACCCTCTTCTTTATTGCTTTCTTTTGTTATTGCTGCTTTAGTAATATCAGGTGAGTGATATTGGCAGGTGTCTTCCCACAATTGCCAAATAGTAATTGCTTGCTGCCACAGGACAGTATAGTGCTCAAATTCCCAGGACTCACCGCTCTCACATGAACTATAAGGACTTCTGTTAAGAGCAATAAAAGTTATTAATAAAAAAACAATCATTAATGATAAATGACTCCAAATGTCCATTATACAACAATCATGTGCAAGGGTTGTGACCTCAAATACTCAGATGCGCTCAATATTTACAAAGAATTACATTCTTCCACAATAGCAGTAATACAAGGAAGTTTGTCATGCTCAGATTTCATAAAATAACATCTTCAAGTACAACTTCCCTATCGTCAGTAAAACAAGGAAGTTTTTGTGTATTGCAGTAATAACACAGAACTCAGGTCCCGAAGAGCATCTTAAATATATTGAGAGGAATAAATGATTGTATGATTTTAATATGATTTAATACAGTATACAGCAAAAAATATAAGGCAGCATTTGCCAGAATTCCTTCAGCAAAGTCATTGTTGCCAGAGGAGATACTTGGTACGAAAACCATACTACAGACTTTGATGAATGGTGAAGATAAATTATATGAGTTAACGAAAAACTGGGAGCAGAGTATATTTGATGGATTAGAACAGGAGTTAAAGAATGACACATAGACAGAAGGAAAAAATTCAGAGTACTTGGAAATCAAAAGCTCATATATAAAGGAATAGACAGATAGATAGAAATTTTATTCCCAGTTATGCCCTTGACTTGCAACATGACCTTGACATCTCTGACATCTTTTGACATCTCTGTCTGGTTAGGCATAATGGTGTGATGGTTTTCTTGCAGAAAATACCCATCAAAAAGATTATTTCTACTGATTGTTTGTTTGTTTGTTTGTTTTCTTTGGAAACGAAAAAACACTAAACCTCCAAAAACATTAAGTAAAAAAAAATACTGAAAACTTAAAAGAAAAGGTTAAAAGTTGAAAATAGAATTCTTCCTTTGAATTTCGCATCAAAGATTTTCAAGGAACGCAAGCACATTCTGAAAAAAAATGTTTGTCAAGAAACACATCTTCCCATTAAAATTAACTTATACCAGAAAAACACAGCAAATTTGGCCAACCAACATCATTGCATGCCTAGTCATCTATATATTCATGAAACAAGAGTTTTCAGTACCCAAAAGGATGTGGCTTTCAGCTGTCCAGGTGAACTGAAAGACACAGAGCTAGCAGTTTTGAAGTATATAACATGCTCCCTGCTGAGGGTATCCTCCATCTCCATGCAGGCTCTTATCAGCAGCAGGACATACCTTCGGATGCATTTATGACAAACCTAAGAATACACAGCGCTGAAACAATTTGCTCCTAGTAACAACTCAATATATGATTCCTTCGATGACATTCATTTATTTTAATCACTTTGCTTTATTAGTCCCAATGATTGTTCATTGCTTTCTCACACCCAATTTATAAACTGGCAGGGCAGTGACAAGAGTGTCTGCTCTGCTGACAAGAAGATGGAATTATTTCTGGATTCATTCAGACTGTAGCACATATAATGACACACATCTTATAGGGATGTGATGAACACCACAGTATCCAGAGAGTTGATCAGCACAGCTTGGAACAAAATGTATGCAAGACATTGACAGCAGATCTCCAGAGTCTGAGATGGAGTTCTTTTCCATAAAGAATATAAAACCAGATACAGTGTCATAGTCATAGGGTAAGTGCGGAGGAAACACTGAAAGCTGGTATATGGAACACAAAGTTCACAGGATCTCCAAAGAGTCACTCTGAAGTGCCTTCCTTACTCCTTAATTTCCTGATGAAGCCAATGAAATGTCACTAACTTCACAGTTTCATCACACATTTGTTTCCACTTCAGAGCTAGTTCCTCGAGTTTTTTACTTTGCAGCTTCCTGGAGGTTCACATGCCAATGAGTTAGTTTTGTTTTACAACTGCAGGACTGATTTTTGGTGCTAGCTCTTCACACATCCCTCCTGAGGATGTCTGTAGTTTTCAGCAGCTGGTTTGGCTTTGAGCCAAAATTGAGGTTGCCTTAATATTTTCCTGGCTTCAGTGAGATTGAGGTTAGTTCCCAAGAAACACAAGACAGGGAATACTCGGTTGTTTCACTCTACTTTTACACCCTTTGTACACAAATAAAGCATGGACAGTAATTTTTAACACCTCTAAAATAATCTGCTTGTTATCTTATTGTGCTTGTTATCACTTCTGCTAAAATCCAGCCTAAATAAACTCTTATGTCATGGCCACAGCTGTGCAGTTACACTTTTCTCATGCAGGAAAAATCCTAAATGACTGCAGGCTTGATTCCTGCCTGTCTTGTGTAGTTATCTACAGGCAAGTAGACATGAATTGTTGCATTTTTAATTTAATATTTCACACTTACTTTGGGAAGATATAAATAAAAGAAAGCACAAAGCAGTGAAGAAAAATTAAATCAATGGAAAATAGCATAAATCTTTAACAGTTCTATGTAATCTATGTAAATTAACCAATCTAGAGCAATTACAATTATTAGAAATAGCACAGGTCTGTGCTGATAGCTTCTTAAATACTTTTTTCTTTATTTGCCACTGAAGGTTACCTTTGCTGCAAACGAAAAGGATCTTGTTCTTTCAGAAAATGTTTAATATAAAGGTGACTAGCCTTTTAGTTAAGCTTTTTATGACTAAAGTCATTTAGATAATAGAAAAGGTAGACTTTTTATGCAAAGTCATTATTTAGAAGAGAAAATAAAGACTTTTATGTACATGCGATTGGATAATCAAGTTTTTTGAACACCTAAGAATTTTCAGCATGAGTCTAGCCCTGAAATAGATGATACTGAGTTTTTAAAAGTAGGCCTTTATAACACTTGTTAACTTGTTACAGGTAGTCATATGATGGCTGTCCAAGAAACTCAAATGCTGCCATGACATCTCTGACCTTTCTTGACTGCTTGCTAACCAATAAATGTGCTCTAGCATCATCTCCCTGGCTCATGCCCAGCACCGCCAGGACTGAGCAATAACATGGGAAGTCCTGGCCACACCAGCTTTTGTGCTTGCAACAATTCCTTGGTATATACAGATACAGCATTTTTCAAGGACACACTGAAGGGCATCTTGAGTTTTGTTCTGTTTTTTCTATATTTCTATCTATCTATCCATTTTTGGTATACTGTACAGTTAAGAAATTAAAGGGAAGCATTACTGATGATCTATATGAGATTTTATTTCCGATCTGAGAGCAGAGATATTTGTCTTTAGTTTCATTAAGAGACAGTAAAGTATCATTTCTGAAAAAAATAAAGAATACTCTTTGTCCCATATTAGATACTTTTTGAACCATTTTAAAAGGTTTAACTCATGTTAATATGGCTTCTACTGACACCTGACATACAAGACAGGAGAAAAACACAAGAATATTTCCCCCAATAAAGTCACAGAAATCTCTGCTTTTATAATGTGATGAATAGTGCTGAACATCAGCTGGATACATGGTTAAATTATTATATGACTTAGAAATACAATATAGTAAATAAAAGACAGCATAACAAGAAATTGCATTATATAGGAAATTCACATTATGTATGACTATGCAAACCATAGATGAGAAGGAAGATACATGTGACAAACTTCTATGTTTAAAATTAGAAAAGTTCTCAAAAAAAATTTACTAACCTATGAAGGAAGAAAACCTTATGTAACTTAGAGTTTATCTAAGTTAGAGGCTATATATTAAAGGTCTGGGGGTATGCATGATGGAAAACCTCAGTCTGAACATAGCTTCAAGGTCAGAGAGACACTATATTGGAATAAATATTTAGTTGCTATTAATATAAAATTAATCTTTTTAGAGTAAATAAATCTCTACCTTTAATATAAAAAGATAACTCTCTCTGTATAAAGATAAGATCCCTAAACTACCTTTGTGGTCTCTATCCTGGCTCATTATTTGCTTCTGAAACATTTCCTGTTTGATGGTTCCCTATCACATAATTTCCTATTACCATAACTAAAATGAAGTCAATGATAGTCAATTCTCACATAGAATGATAGTTTCTCACATTTCCTAAGCTTTTACTGATTTTATATTCTCACTGAAGGATATTTTATATTATTTTAAATAATCTTATATTCTTTAACAGTTGTAAGGTGACTAAATGAATGAACATTAAAAAGAAGGGTAGCAGCAGAAGCATAGCAGGAAAAATTCCATGAGCAGCCTGCTCTGAACATCTGCCCAGGAAGCTCTGTATTAAGGGAGGTGATATAAAAATGCTGCCCTTCATAGGCTCATCCTTTTGTACTTGCTTCCTTCATGTTTTCTGTGGTATTTGAACCTTGATCTCTGTCAGGTTTACAGTTCTTCAGAATTACTTTCGTAGGCCTATGGAACTATACAGTGTTATGTGCAGCATTAATCTACTGCTCTCAAATCATGTTTATTTGTGTGTGTTCGTGTAGTATAACTTGTACTGACAGGAGTTCTTTAGACACGCTACAAAGTCAGAGGTTTTCCAGTCATTCTTCACTTCAGTGAATACTCAATATTCTTGCTGTGGCAAAAGATAAGAGAGTGTATTACACTAAATCATTATGTTTACATTTACAGTTAAGGCTATAATATTGCAATGGAACAACTAAAGGCTACAAGGTGGAGAGTTCTTTCATTTCTAAAGAATGTGAAATTTCATTAATCCTGCTACTACCTCAGGACCCAGGATTTGCTTTCCTGAGGGCTTCCTCAAATGCTTCTGAAAAGGGCCTTTTTATAAGAATTGTGAACACAATAAAGAAGGAAGTTAATCAGAACAGTTAACCCAATAACTCCATGTTTTGTCTTTTTCAATTGATACTCCATATCTAGCAGTCTCTGTCCACTAATGTGTAAATTTCGAGTAGTTCCTTTCCTACCTTTTAACTGACCATGATCTCTGAACATATGCATGCTTATCAGTATAAATATGTACATTTTAGGCCTTGGCTTCACAAACAATGAAACCAAATATTACAAAAAATGCACAACAGAATCCTACATTTATTAGTGAGATTCTTGTTTAACACTAGTGTGTAATAAATCCACGTCTATGTTGGCATAACCATTTGCTTGCACTTTTTAAAATGCTCAGGATTAAAAAAAAAGGAGGAAAATTGTCAATCTCCTCTCTCATGTGTATATACCCTGTACAAAAATAACCTCTAGAAAAAATTCTGCACCCAACTTTGAGAAGAGGTCACCATGAGCAAAAATGTGTGGGAAGATGGAATATAGGATCAGTCAAATCATAACAAACACAGTAAAATAAAATTAAAAAAATAAGAAGAGAAAATTCCATCTTCATTTATTGGGGTTTTTTTAATATAAACTGTGACAAACTCTCTGCCTGAATCTTATTCTGCATTAGTGTAAAGTGCTTTTCAAATCTGTGAGTTTCTTGATCAATTATCCTAAGTGATTAAAATATCTGCTGGAATGCCGCAGAATATATTATTTTTGGGAACGATTTTTGCATATGAATATGCACATAAAAAGTATGAAAAATTCACTACTGACTCTGAAGCAGATAATTAGGCTCAAATTGAAATTTGTTTTAAAAAATCCCCAACAACTTGATTTGTGAACCCTTTGACTGCATAATTCCCATAAATTTAATTATACTGCAAATTCAGAAGTGGAACTTCAGCACTTATAGGTTGTTCACACTGCTTTTTTATTCAGAGCCTTCAAAATAGATCAGAAATATTCATTTATTAATCCATGATCTCATGAAAAAAATGGTCTCCACATCCCTGCCTCTTTCCATCATTCCTTTCAAGAGATCACTGTTTCTCCTGGTTGCCCCAGTCCAGGAATAAGCAATTTGCAGGGCCCCTTGGAAATAACTTCAGCCACACAGACCAAATTTTCCCTATGAATAATTTCCACTTGAAAGTACAGATCTTAGGGAAGCTGCCAAATGTTTTTCCTACACTGTTGAACTGCAGGGATTTTGCCGCAGAGATGGCACCTAACTATACCTCAGGGGACTTCTGTGAGAATTTGTTAAGACTCCTGATGATGAAGGCCAACCATTATTGTTCATTCTTTTTTCAGATCTCAACAGGACTGTACTTATTGCTCTCTAATCAGCAGCATGACATGTTTTTTTGAAGTGATAGGGCACCAAAATACACATTTTCCTGTACTGAGTGAATTGGAAAATCATGTGGTTTTAATTAGCTGTAAAGGACAGTGCAGCAGCTTGTACTACAAAGCGTATGAAAAGATTTGCCTTGCTTTGGCTTTGCACTTAGAGAATCAAACAGTTAAGTGCCTGCTTTTATACAGCGAGTGATGAATGTGAATTGTGTGGATTGGAAAAGGTGTGGGGTTTTAAACACAGGCTCTTCTCATTTCACTTTGGTGCTGTCAGGTGGCTGCTAATTGACTCCTGCTCTAGTGCCTGTTTCTGGATCATTACTGAAACTGTGTTAGTCATAGACTCCCTGAGATGTTTTACAACATTTCTTGAATAACAGGCAGCTGATGTACAGTTACAACACACCACACAGGCTCTAGTCCTCCATACACTTGGTATGCTCTCAGGCAGGGGCAGGTAAAACAGAGAACCCTGCAGAATATTTCTGAGGGGAGGCGTGTCCAGAAGGGGATTTCTGCCTCCCCATTGTTCTGTAAACCTCAGTGGTCCAAAAATAAGAAAACACGAATTGCAGGTGGCCAGGTGGCACATTTTCCCCTCCTTGAACCTTAGCTTTTGGAGAAGCTAAGGAGCAGTTCCAAATGTGCTCCATAAATATTTCTTGAAGCTGTGTGAATTTTTTTCATGTGTTCAATGGTACTCATTTTAAGAGAGTACAAACTTCTACTCAGGCTCAAGCTTCCCAGCAATCAACAACCAGCAACAGCCTCACTCAGATGAAAGGAATACTGCACAAGAGCATTGAAGGTTGGAATGTGCAAGCAATGAACATTAACGACCAATTCATGTTTTCTCTGTTTTGACAGAGATTGCCTTCAAACTTTGAAAGTATATACAAGCAACTTTCATGGCATCATAGAATCACAGAATGGCTTAGGTTGGATGCGACCTCCAAGATCATCCTCCCTTGGAGGTTGGAACACCTTCCCAACACCTTCCACTAGATGAGGTTGTTCAGAGCCCTGTCCAGCCTGGAACTGAACAGTTCCAGGGATGAGGCATCCACAACTTCTTGGTACAACCTGTTCTAGTGCCTCACCAACCCCACAGTGAAGAATTTCTTCCTAATGTCTAATCTAAACCTACTTTCACTTCAAAGCCCCTCCCCTTTGTCCTGTCACTACATGCCCTTGTAAGCAGTCTCTCTCCATCTTTCTTGTAGGCTGCCCTCAGGTACTGGAAGGCTACAATTAGGCCCCAAAGCCTTCTCCTCTCCAGGCTGAACAATCCCAA
Organism: Neopelma chrysocephalum; assembly: GCF_003984885.1. Lineage (NCBI taxonomy): Eukaryota > Metazoa > Chordata > Aves > Passeriformes > Pipridae > Neopelma > Neopelma chrysocephalum. The sequence continues at coordinate 3,018,432 of NW_020897691.1, read as the reverse complement.
TTCTCTCAGACTTTCCTCATAGGAGAGGTGCTCCATCTCTCTAAATCAACTTGGTAGTCTTCCTCTGAACTCACTCCAACAGGTCAATGCCCTTCCTGTGCTGGGTTCCCCAGAGCTGGATGCAGCACTCCAGGTGGAGTCTCACTAGAGCAGAGTAGAGGGGCAGAATCACCTTCCTTGACCTGCTGGCCACACTGCTTTTGATGCAGCCCAGGACATAATTGGCTTTCTGGGCTGTGAGTACACATTGCTGGGTTGTGTCCAGCCTCTCACCCACCAGCACCCCCAAATCCTTCTCAGTAGGGCTGCTCTTGATCTCTTCGTCCCCCAGCCTGGATTGATTCCAGGTGTTGCCCCAGCTCAGGTGCAGCACCTTGCACTTGGCCTTGTTAAACTGCATGAGATTCTCATGGGACTACTCCTCCAGCTTGGCATTCCACCATTTAGGTGTGTCAACAGCACCACTCGGCTTCATGTTATCATTCCCATCACCCTTTACTTAATTCATGGATACACAGACTAAAATATGTTTAGACTTTTCCATGTTTTTCCACTCCTCACTATCACTCTCAGATACTGGTAGCATTTACTAAAGTTTGTAAGACTTGAGTTCCCTTCAGCATCCAGCATCACCATTCCCAGTTAGTATTACTGTGCTATTATGATACCATAGAAATAGAAGATGTATATGAGTGCTAAATTAATCACACTTTTTATCATATTTATATAGTTTCATGTATCATGTTCTAGGTACTAATGTGAAGAGTTCCCGTGTTTTGATCTAATCTGATGTTATCACAGAACACTTTGCTGATGTGCTGAAATCCTGGCTAACATTGCAGTCCTATAGCCACAGATTTGCTATATGTATACTTTGGTACACCTTCCAGACTGACTCGTCTAAAGCCTTTTTCTCCTTCTCACAGTTTCTGTGCATATCACTACACATTCAAAATACTCCTGCAGTTTATAGTTTTTTTCATTGTTTCTAGCAAAAGCAAAGTAATGGAAAGTGAATTATTTAATATAAGAAGTAGTAAACACATACTTTTTGAAAAATTTCCAGGTCAATGATCAAAAAATATTACCTGCATGATAAAGGTGGAGTTACATGAATTGGCAGAGGGCTAACTTGTCTCTGTTGCAATGTGAAGTGTCTCCAGCTCATTTGATACTCCACTGAAAAAATTCCAGTTCTCTATATGAGAACTGGGCTCAATCAATTTCCATTAGTGGGAAAACTATCTCTGGACAAAAAAAAAACCAGCAAAAAGCAAAACCACACCAAAAAGAAAACCAAACCAAAACAACAATAACAAAAAAACTAACAACTTTTTAACTCATTATAGCAGAAACACCTTTTCATTTTCTTAAACCTGTCAAAAGAGAAAATCCTGTTGGCTTAAACAGAATAAGTAACTCAGGTGTGGAGATACTAAGGATAAATGAATGGATATCCGTATGAGACTATTCCAAAATTAACTTTTAGTCCCCCAAAACTACTGAATTTCATTCTTTCAAGGTATTTTCCAAAGCAGCACCAAATAAACCACTCGATGTTCTGGCTTTTCCCCACATAGTAAGTACAGACCACCATAGTGGCTGTCCACATAGATCCCCTAGCAGCACTGCAAATTCACCTATAGAGACATGGTGGGTTGACCTCGGACAGCTGCCAGATACTTATCCAGCAGCTCTCTCTAAAATTCCCTCCTAATCAGGAAGGGAGAAGAAAATAAAATGGAAAGCTTCCAGGTTAGGACAGAGAAATCACTCACTGTTGCCCCTCATGAGCAATACGGATTTGACTTTGCAAGAATCACTTTAATTTATTGTCAATTACTAGCAGCTTTGTATGGTGACAAATAAAGCACCTAAAACACCTTCCCCCATCCCTCATCCTTTTTTCCCAGGCTCAATTTTACCCCTTTATTTCCAGCTCCTATTTCCCCCAATCCAGGGTGGCACAGGTGGTCAGGATTGTAGTCATTCTATGTCAGCTCTCCTCTGCTGCTCCATCCTCCTTGCACTGCTCCCTACTCCAGCCTGTGGCATCCGGGTCTGCTGTCCTTCAGGATGAACTTACTCCAGCCTGGGGTCTCTATGGGCTGCAGGGCATGGCCACCTGCCACTGTGTGACCCTCCCCAGGGGCTTCAGGAAAACCATGCTCCGGTGCCTGAAGCACCTCCCCCCATCCTGCTACTCTCGGCTTGCTGTTCACACTGTTGTTACAGTTTTTAAAAACATGAAGTGTTTGGGCCTTTCTGAAACATGTATTCCCCAAGGCACCCTCAGCACCGCTGCAGGGTTCAGCTGAACCCTGCAGTGAGTACCTTGGAACTGGCTGGAATTGTCTGTGCCCAGCTCAGGGCATCTCCTGTCTCTCCTTGCAGAGGCCCCTGAAACACACCCCACCAGCATCTCACCAACTGCACCTTACAGAGGAGGTAAGGGGAGTCCTAAATGCACAGTTTGACCCATTTTACAAATGCATGATCTATTCTTAAAAGCATATGAAGTGAGTCAGATTTGAAAGGGACGCAGATATCCAGACACTCTGAGGTAATGGAGCTTGACCTACACATTTCTGATGAGCACTGGATGTCCATACAATAGGAATAATATTTACCTAACATTTATTTTTAGAGGTTAGAATCAATTAAAATATATTCTTCAAGACCTGAATCTTACCAACCTAAATAATCTGAGGGATTTTTTATCAGTTTAAAAATATTCTGTGACAAATGCTTAGAAATGTGTGCCAAGCCTCCAGTTTCTGCCCAGCAGACCCTCTCGCAATCCCTCCTTTACTCTGTCATCATTCATACTTGATTGATGACACTTCAGGATTTCACAGTCTGAGATTAACGACCAAGTTCCCACATCTTGGTCGTCTTATTTTGATGGAAGAAGTGGGATTTGAATTGTGGAGGTTAAGAGAGGAAAATATTTTTCCTGCCTTACAATGGCTGAAAGGTCATTCTTGAGCTCAGGTTGTTTAAATAATTTATTGTGAGCTACTGAGTCATAACAGAGTTACTGATCTGTCTTTTACTACAGTGACATTCTATTTTTTCAACTCTGCCTTTTTTTTTTTTTATTCTGCAGTATCAAATAGCTCTGTCTGCAGTAACCAGAATTGTTTAAGTGTGATGCAACTGCATAATGACACATCAGATCTGTAGCTTTCACAGGCTTACCAACAGAGAAGTGCCTTGATGGGACTACATGCTAAAAAGCAGTGTCTTACTTGGGAACACCATGCCTCTATCAGCTTGGAGTGCATCCTTTATTTTCTAAGTAGCCTGTGCATACTCACTTTCCAACAGGAGATGATTTGACACTTCAATGTTGATCTACTTTTTGCATTTCTACATTGGCACTGAGAGCCTTCCTACCTCATTAAACTTATCTTCTTTATTTTGTGTGCTTCAATGTTCTGTGCAGTCGAGGGGGGTTGATATAGATCTTATTATAGCTTTTAGTAACTCTGAAATGTTGCCTGGAAGCTAAAATTGCTAGTATTTTACAAATCTAATTTTTTCTCCAAGTCAAATAACAAAATATTTTTATTTCCCCACCTAACTTAAAATATTTTTAAGAAGACATTCTGGATCATACTGCCTGAGTGAATATGGAAAACCAACCCCTTGAAAAGTGTATCTACCAAAATGACTTTCCAGTTTCTAACTACTTTGATTGCAAAACCTTCCCTCAGAATAACCGCAAATGCTTCTAGTTGCTATGTAAAACAGTCAACACCTTTTCTCCAGGAAGACTGTACAATCCTCCTCTTCACTCTCCCTTTGTTTTCCTTGTCTCTTCTTTTGACCCTGAACAATGATTATGGACTGGAGCTACAGCCTCCGCAGGAATATGGGTCTTATCATGAGAAAATGGCCACATTAGCAGAATTTCTGTAGTTCAATAAATGAGAAGTAGAGTAAAGCTGTCATGGAAAATAAAAAGTATAAGAGAAAAAAAACCAACAACCCACACATAAAGGAAAGGAAATGCTGGATCTTGTCATGAAGCTCTTGGGCTCCATGCTAGTCCCTATACTGGTTGTATTTTGGCAACATAGCCTTCTGTGTGGGCAAGAGGCCCCTGAGCTGCCACAGATTTCCAACCCTCCAGCTCAACAGCCCAACCGCCCCTTCAAGAAACTTCAGCCTCTCCTCATGTGGTTACCCTTAACCTGTCTTGTGTAGAGTGTCCAGCCCAGCCTGAGGGGAGACATTCTTAAGAGTCTGTTCCCATCAGACAAAGAGGTGGAAGCTAAAAACAAGCAAGGTAAAAGAATATGGGAAATTACAACACTGAAAAATGAGCTATTGAAAATCTGGTTTTAAAAGAGAAGAGCTACTATTAGAGGAAATTTATACTGCTGCTGGGCATTAACAGGTGCTGGAGGAGGAAGACGATGTGTTAGATTTTTGTTGTTTCACATTATGAAAGACGACTTCATTTCTACTTACCTCATTGTTAGATCTGCTATTGCTACTGCATAATTTCAAAATTTGGAAATAATTATATAAGGCTTACAGATGTCTTTAAAGGATTAATTAATTGTTTTGGAAGTGTTCCCCATTATATGAAAGGAAAGTGCTATAAAAATCAAATTACTATGTTACCAAGTAATTGGCCTAGAATTTGACTTTCAGCCTTGACTAGACCAGCTTTGTGTAGAAAACGCTCCATCCAAACAAACTTTTCTGATTGCGTATGTTTTTCTCACAAACGAACTGACAGTTGTTACATTCAATAATGTTTGAAATTATCAGTTTGGAAAATTGTGAACCACTGTCATCCTTGTCAGACATTCTTTGAAACCATTATGAAACATGAATGAAGCCATATTCTCTAGAGGTATTAGGAAAACTGCACAAATTGCTTCTCATTGTTTCAGCTGTGCTTAGTTACTGGCTTTAGTGTGACCCTGATCATAAGCCATTAACATGATTTTGATTTTGCTTGCACTACAGGGATCACCTGAGTTTAGGGAGTGGTATGTCGTTTGCACTGGTTTACATGATGAAAATCAGATAAAAGGCAGTTTGAGTAGATTGTGCCTAACATGATCCCTTTTTTTAGACAAGACAAATAATTTTCTTGACAAGGGTAATTCTGCAGACTTGATCTATTTGGCGCTCAGTAAAGCTTTTGGCACAGTGACACATGGGGAATTGTTAGTTAAGCTGAAGAGGATGAGGATTAGTACAAGAATGTCAATACAGTAAGGCATTGGCCAAAGCGAAGACAATGAGGTGTTTTGTGCTAACAAACCATCAGGCTAGATGCGTAGTGCTCATGAAACTCTGCAGAGAGCAGCAGTTGCTTGACCTTGGCCAAAGGAATGATCTGCCAGCTGAGGCTGTTGGTGAGATGATGGTCAGAGGCAGTGCTAATGCTGACTGATGAGTATCTAGTGATAAGACAAAAAAAATTGGAGTAACCATAAGATCACAGTAGGGCATAAAGTGAGAAATACAAAGAGGCAAAATAGGATAATACATGTAGAAGGTAAATACAGGAATTTCTACTGTGAACTGGACGTTATCACTTGGAAACAAAAGAAGCAAAAGAGATACTTGTCAGTACCATTTGGTCACAAGGTAACTATTAGCCAGCAATGTGATGTAGCAGTGAAAGCAGCAAAGTGGACACTGGCTTACATTTCAGGGCACTCTCACCACTTCTGAACTTTTTCTAGCTGGCTGTATTTAGTACCTTGTCTAAAATTGGTATATAATTTTATAATTTCATCTATATTGAAGGAAACTCAACTCAGAAATAAAGATGATACACCAACACAGCTTGGGGAAGCAGAAAAGTGGAGGATCCAATTTACAAAACAGGACTATGAAAGCATAGGTTTAGAATAGCAAAAGTAGGGAGGGCATTATAAAGATATTAAAACACAGGAGAATGGTGAGCTAGCTCAAGTCAAGGCTACTATTGTCAGACAAGATGAATGGGAATAAAGTACTCAGAAATAAATTGAGGCTTAAAATTAGAAGTTCCTAACTATTACAGACATGAGGATCTGCTGTTCCAGAAGAGCAAAAAAGACAGGAGCAAAATGTAAAAGATGATCTTAATCATATGAAGAATCTGAATGAAACTACATGATTCCTGATTCTATGCGACAAATGAGATCACAGGCAAGGAAGTGGTGTTGTCCAAGAAGGTCCTTCAAGGATAACTTTAAGGAGTGCTCAATAGAGATAACTGAACTGATTTCTAAATGAGCTTGTTTGTATCTGAGCTACAAATAACACAACCACAGTGTATCCAGAGGATGACTGCACATACTCTGGGAACTGCAGTGCCATGAACAGAGGCAGAAAAAGAACAGTAAGTCAAGGATGCAGAAGCAATATCAACAAAGACATGGCTGCAAATTCAGTGGTCCTCAACAAAGTGTATATTGTGCATCACTTGTCCAGTTTTCCAACTGCATGGCGCTCACTTGTACATCCCCACCTTTCTTGTAGTGCTGTTCTCTGTGAGGGCTGGAATGCTCATGGTGACTTGGTCTTGATCCTACAGCGGCATCCCACATGGCAGTTAAGTTCTATATTGCTCAGTGAGAGGAGAAATAAGTAGATTTGAGAGATGTGCAACTTATGATGCCAGATTTGCTTCTTATTCAAAAAATAATTAATTAATGTTTTCTAGTTAAGAACATATACAAACCAACCAACAAAAAAAAGCCCAAAAACCCAAAATAAAAACCACACACCAACAGTCTTCTGATTTATCTTCACCTCTATCCTTTCTTAGGAATATAATGTAAAGATCTGTATTATACCTAGGAGCTGTATTGTTCAGGTTTGAACCTCTGATCTCTTCTCAGCCAAAGATCTTGTTAAAGTCAATGAATATTTTCTGTAAAGAGCGTTATTTAGCAGTGTCCCTGAAAGATTTATTCCCATACCTTAGGCTTCTCTAAACACTTCCTTGCCTGCCTTGACACTTACTTCTTTATACAAGACATTATCCTATATGTGTTTTCTAGGATCATTGATTTTTGTGTGTATACGCTTGCTTTAAAGGCTCATTTTGCATGACTCAAGGTTAAATATATTTATGTTACACAATTTTACTAGGCAACTGAGCCCGGACTTATAAAGTATTGATATGTGTCTTAAAACATGGCAAACTCAAAGCCAAGCTGATCTCAGCTTGCTTTGAATCTTAAGAATGCATTTTCTAAAATACATTCTGCATTACGCACGTAGATGAGTTTTGCCACAATCTCAGAAACTAATGAGGTTATGGTAGATACAAAGCTATGTAGTTTTTGACCCTGGTCTAATCATACTGTAACTTACCATTTGGAGTTTTTTTTTCTCCCCCATATGAGTGGTCTATATGTTAATAATATTTTTCACCTCAACCTGAGATCATTGTAGCTATATTTTTTGTGCTCACAACTGGGAAGCGCTTACACAAATACAAGTGACAAACAGGAAAAGACAGTCAAATTTGCAGCTACATCCTCAGTGGCATTAAAAAAGTACACCATTTCTAATATAATCTTAAAGCCAGGACTGCATCCTGTGAGCTCATCTCTGACATGTAGGGGTGCTGAGCCCTCGGCAGCTGAGGCACAGAAACACCAAGGACAACTGCACTGTGAGTGGTCACCTGAGACAACTCAGTCATGGGCTTTCGCAGCTGCACCAAAACCCCAGCTTAGTATTGCAGGGTATGGAGCTATTTCTGATGCTATTTTGAGATGCAAAGTAAAAAGACAAGCATAGGTGGGCAGTAAAGAAACACACCCACAGTTCAAAAGCAGAGGAATCTTTGCACACCAAAATTCTTTAATTTTTTTTAATATGTAAGTAGTTTTCAGTTTTTGCTTTTTCATTCCCCTGATATTTTTTAGAGTGTTGTGAATTACTCATCGAATCAATTTAAAACCAGCAGACTAACAATTTTTCTTTTAAGTGTTGAAAATTTAGTACCTAAATTTCTATATATTCTTTCACAGTCTCTGGTCATAACTATTTGTCACTAAGGATCCTATTGCCATGTTCTGTGAAAACCCTGGTGTCAGGGCATAGTGGCCAGGTAATCCTGAATACATGAGGTCCAAGATGGACCTCCAAGTTTTTAAAATTTCATTCTGAAGATAGTAGATAATTGAAACAATATTATTTATAAGATTCTGGAAATAAAAGACTTGCCCAAATCGTTCTAACAGGAACGTAGCCTATGTACCCCTATGTGGTTGCGAGCTATGCTGGCGAGGGTTCATGCCCTCGGTAGGGTCGCCCATGCCAGACAGGTCAAAACCACAGGACCAGATAAACTACATCCCTGGGCAGGATGAGCTCATTAGCCTTCTGGCAGTCATCCTAGGAGAAGGACAACTCTCATCCCAAACCCGGGCAGATGGAGCTCGCTTAGCCCTGTAAGGCCATCCATCTCAGAGAAGGTCACTCTAATCAAACCTACGTCCTGAGGACCTCGCTGCCACCGTCCAAGCTTGCTCGGCCCTGGCAGATGAACCTCAGGATTAAAGGGTGGGTTCAGTTCCGCGCATACTGCATCTCACCTAAAAAATCCATTGCGCAGGCTTGAAGGCTTTACCCACATGCAAAAAGTCCTGTAGCGACGGGCGAGGGTCGAAACGGTAGGTGAAAGATGCACTGGGAGCCGCAGACTCAACCCTGCATGCAGGCGGTTCAGGATATTGGTCATTTGAGACTGACGGAGATGAGAGTCTCTTGGGGCAGCACCCTGAACGACCAAGCAGCCTTTTCAAGGACAGCACTGCTTGCTCCACTCGGAGAGGGGCCTAGAAAAGGTGGCCTAAACAAAGCTCATCTCCACCTTCACCCGGTTGGTTAACCGCAGACCAACGGGCATCTTCTTCCAATGCGGTCGCACAAAGAGCAAAAGAGCATGCACCTGCCTCCAAAGGTGTACTCAAATTAACTCTAGCATGTTGGAACATCAGAACCATGCTCGATTCTGCCAATAGTGGACGTCCTGAGCGACGTTCTGCCCTAATTGCCCATGAACTGGCTCGTCTCAACATCGACATTGCTGCTCTCAGTGAAGTTCGCCTTCACGAGGAAGGCAGCCTCAGAGAACATGGTGCCGGTTACACACTCTTTTGGTCAGGTAAGCCCAGAACTGAAAAACATCTCTCAGGTGTCGGTTTCATGATCAAAAACTCCATTGTCCCTAAACTCGAAAATCTGCCGACAGGTCACTCTGACCGCATTATCTCCCTACGCCTTCCACTAAACAACAAGCAACACGTTGTCATCTTCAGTATATATGCCCCAACTCTCCAAGCTGACCCTGCTGAAAAAGATAAATTTTACACTGACCTGCGCTGCCTTACCCAAAAGGTGCCCGCAGATGATAAGATCATTATCCTTGGTGATTTCAACGCCAGAGTAGGTAAGAATTTTGAAGCCTGGAAAGGAGTATTAGGCAAGCATGGTGTTGGAAACTGCAACGATAATGGTCGACTTCTGCTAGAATTCTGTGCGGAGCAACAGTTCACCATCACCAATACTATCTTTCAGCAGAAAAATAGTCTGAAGACAACCTGGATGCACCCCAGGTCTAAGCATTGGCACCTCATTGATTATGTCTTGGTGCGACAGAGAGATGTCCGCGATGTCCTCCATACCCGCGTGATGCCCAGCGCAGAATGTCAAACAGACCATCGGCTTGTGCGCTGTAAACTCAACCTTTATCTCAAATTCAAACCCAAGAGGGGCAGTATCCCAAGGAGAAGACTCCAAGTTAACGATCTCCAATCAGCCACAGTAAGAGAAAGATTCCAGGCAAACCTTCAAACTAAGCTTGATAACCATTCCACAGATTCTGCAGTTTCCTCTCCTGAAACAATTTGGCAGCATATTAAAAGCTGCATCCTGCAATCCTCTGAAGAATCCTTAGGGTTCTCCCTCAAGAAGAACAAGGACTGGTTTGATGAAAACAATCAAGAAATCCAGGAATTGTTGAGGAAGAAGAGAACTGCCCACCAAGCACACCTTGCACTGCCATCCTGTCACGCTAGAAAAACAGCCTTTCGTCTTGCTTGCAGCAAGCTCCAACAGAAACTCCGTGACATCCAGAACAAGTGGTGGACCGATCTAGCTGCAAAAACTCAACTATGTGCAGATACAGGGGATCACAAAGGATTCTATGAGGCCCTGAAAACAGCATACGGGCCTACATACCAAGTCCAAAGCCCACTACTCAGTGCAGATGGTCAAACGCTTCTGACAGATCAAACCTCCATTCTGAATAGATGGTCTGAACACTTTCAGACTCTTTTCAGTACCAACCGTGTAGTACAAGACTCAGCAATTCAGTCCATCACACAACAACTGGTGAAATACGAATTGGATACTGCCCCCACTCTAGGAGAAACCCTCAAGGCCATACAGCAGGTGAAAATCGGCAAGGCAGCTGGGGTTGATGGAATCCCACCTGAAGTCTGGAAACATGGGGGCCTTGCACTCCATGCTAAATTTCATGAGCTTGTGGTGCGCTGTTGGGAACTAGGCGAACTACCTTCAGACCTTCGTGATGCAGTCATCATCACCTTGTATAAGAAGAAAGGTACTAAATCAGACTGCTCAAATTACCGTGGTATTACTCTGCTCTCCATTGCTGGCAAAATCCTGGCAAGAATACTCCTGAACAGACTAATTCCCGCTATAGCAGAAGAAATTCTACCTGAAAGTCAGTGTGGCTTCAGAGCCAACAGGAGCACCACAGACATGATATTTGCTCTCAGACAACTGCAAGAGAAGTGTAGGGAACAGAACAAAGGTCTCTATGTAACCTTTGTCGACCTCACCAAGGCTTTCGATACTGTGAGCAGAAAAGGTCTTTGGCAGATTTTGGAACGTTTAGGTTGTCCCCCCAAGTTCCTTAAAATGATCATCTCACTTCATGAGGATCAGCACGGCCAAGTCAGATATGGCAACACGCTTTCTGAGCCCTTTCTAATAAAGAATGGTGTGAAACAAGGCTGCGTTCTCGCTCCTACCCTATTCACAGTCTTTTTCAGTATGATGCTCCAAAGGGCCTCGGCAGACCTCGATGATCAGGACGGTATCTACATTCGATATCGTACTGATGGAAGCCTATTCAACCTAAGGCGACTGAAGGCCCATACTAAGACCCTAAACCATCTTGTCCGGGAGCTGCTCTATGCTGATGACGCCGCCCTTGTGGCCCACACAGAAGCAGCTCTGCAGCGTTTAACATCCTGCTTTGCAGAGGCTGCTGAGCTCTTTGGGCTGGAAGTCAGCTTAAAGAAGACAGAAGTTCTCCATCAGCCTGCACCTCAGGAAGTCCCCCACCGTCCCCCCATCACCATCGGCCAGTCAGAACTCAAATCAGCCCAACAGTTTAATTACCTAGGCAGCCTCATCTCCTCAGATGGTAAGATTGATGGGGAGATAGACAATAGGTTAGCGAAGGCATATAGTGCTTTTGGAAAACTCCATAAACGAGTATGGCGTAATAAACACTTGAAGAAAAGCACCAAGATCAGTGTTTACAGAGCCATAGTGCTGTCTACTCTTTTATATGGCTCCGAATCATGGGTCATCTACCGCCACCACCTGCGTCTCCTAGAACGCTTCCATCAACGCTGCCTCCGTACAATCCTTAACATCCATTGGTCAGACTATGTGACCAATACATCTGTTCTCGAACAGGCAGCAATGACGAGTATTGAGGCCATGTTACTGAGAACGCAACTGCGATGGGCAGGGCACGTCTCTAGGATGAAGGACCACCGCCTCCCTAAGATCCTGCTTTATGGTGAACTTGCCACTGGCTGCCGCAAGAGAGGAGCTCCAAAGAA